>NC_080380.1:47028794-47164830 GCF_014773155.1 Arachis stenosperma
CCTTCAACCTTTACTAACACGTCCTCTACTATTCCATAAGCTTGTCTCAATGAGTTGTCTGCCAGTTGTAATGAGAACAAGGCAGGTTGTACCTCAATGATCCCCAGCTTCTCCATTACAGAGAGTGGCATTAGATTTATCCCTGACCCCAGATCACACAGAGCTTTTTCAAAGATCATGGTGCCTATGGTACAAGGTATTAAGAACTTGCCAGGATCTTGTTTCTTTTGAGGTAGAATTTTCTGAATCCAAGTGTCCAGTTCATTAATGAGCAAGGGAGGTTCACTTTCCCAAGTCTCATTACCAAACAATTTGGCATTCAGCTTCATGATTGCTCCTAAATATTGAGCAACTTGCTCTCCAGTTACATCTTCATCCTCTTCTAAGGAAGAATAGTCTTCAGAGCTCATGAATGGCAGAAGAAGATTTAATGGAATCTCTATGGTCTCTATATGAGCCTCAGATTCCTTTGGATCCTTAACAGGAAACTCCTTCTTGCTTGAGGAACGTCCCAGGAGGTCTCTCTCACTAGGATTTTCGTCCTCCTCCTCCCTTGTGCATTCGGCCATATTGACTATGTCAATGGCCTTGCACTCTCCTTTTGGATTCTCTTCTGTATTGCTTGGGAGAATACTGGGAGGAGTTTCAATGACTTTCTTACTCAGCTGGCCTACTTGTGCCTCCAAATTTCTAATGGAGGATCTTGTTTCACTCATGAAACTGAAGGTGGCCTTTGACAGATCAGAGACTACATTGGCCAAATTAGAAGTGTTTTGTTCAGAATTCTCTGTCTGTTGCTGAGAAGATGATGGATATGGCTTGCTATTGCCCAGCCTATTACGTCCACCATTGTTAAAGCCTTGTTGAGGCTTCTGTTGATCCTTCCAGGAGAAATTTGGATGATTTCTCCATGATGAGTTATAGGTGTTTCCATAAGGTTCACCCATGTAATTAACCTCTGCCATGGCAGGGTTCTCAGGATCATAAGCTTCTTCAGAAGCTGCCTCTCTAGTACTGTTGGATGCATGTTGCAATCCATTCAGATTTTGAGAGATCATGTTGACCTGTTGAGTCAACACTTTGTTCTGAGCCAATATGGCATTCAGAGTATCAATTTCAAGAACTCATTTCTTTTGAGGTATCCCATTGTTCACAGAATTCCTCTCAGAAGTGTACATGAACTGGTTATTTGCAACCGTGTCAATGAGTTCTTGAGCCTCTTCAGGCGTTTTCTTCAGGTGAATAGATCCACCTGCAGAATGGTCCAATGACATTTTCGAAAATTCAGAGAGACCATAATAGAATATATCTAATATGGTCCATTCTGAAAACATGTCAGATGGACATCTTTTGGTCAGCTGCTTGTATCTTTCCCAAGCTTCATAGAGGGATTCACCATCTTTTTGTTTGAAGGTTTGAACATCCACTCTCAGCTTGCTCAGCTTTTGAGGAGGAAAGAATTTATCCAAGAAGGCAGTGACCAGCTTATCCCAGGAGTCCAGGCTATCCTTGGGTTGTGAATCCAACCATACTCTAGCTCTGTCTCTTACAGCAAAAGGGAAAAGCATGAGTCTATAGACTTCAGGATCAACTCCATTCGTTTTTACAGTCTCACAGATCTGCAAGAACTCAGTTAAAAACTGATAAGGATCTTCAGATGGAAGTCCATAAAACTTGCAGTTTTGTTGCATTAAAGCAACTAGCTGAGGTTTCAGCTCAAAGTTGTTGGCTCCAATGGCAGGAATGGAGATGCTTCTTCCATCAAACTTGGACGTTGGCTTTGTGAAGTCACCAAGCATTCTCCTTGCATTATTATTATTTTTGGCTGCCATCTTCTTCTCTTGTTCTAATGTTTCTGAAAGGTTACCTTTAGAATAATTTAATTTAGCTTCTCTTAATTTTCTCTTAAGAGTCCTTTCAGGTTCTGGATCAATTTCAACAAGAGTGCCTTTATCCTTGTTCCTGCTCATATGAAAGAGAAGAAAACAAGAAAAGAAGAGGAATCCTCTATGTCACAGTATAGAGATTCCTTTATGTTAGTAGAAAAAGAAGGGGTAGAAGAATGAAGAGGGAGATTCGGATTTTGGATGAAGAGAGGTGAAGAGAAGTGTTAGTAATTAAATAATTAAATAGAAGAAGAAAAGAGAAGAGAAATTTCGAAAATAATTTTGAAAAGGGGTTAGTGATTTTCGAAAATTAGAGATAAGTTGTAATTAAAATTAAAACATGAAACAATTAGTTAATTAAAAATAATTTTTGAAAAAGAGAGAGATATTTTCGAAAATAGAAGAGGGAGAAGTAGTTAGGTGGTTTTGAAAAAGATAAGGAATAAACAAAAAGAGTTAGTTAGTTGATTGAAAAAAGATTTGAAATCAAAATTGAAAAAGATAAGAAGATATTAAGTTAGATAAGATATTTTGAAATCAAATTTTGAAAAAGATAAAATTTTTTTGAAAAAGATAAAATAAAAGATAAAAAGATTTAATTCAAAAATTTTAAAATTATTTACTTTACTAACAAGAAACTACAAGATAAGATTCTAGAACTTAAAGATTGAACCTTTCTTAACAAGAAAGTAACAAACTTCAAATTTTTGAACCAATCACATTAATTATTAGTGAATTTTCGAAAATTTTATATAAAGATAAGAAAAAGATTTTAAAAAATATTTTGAAAAAGATTTTTGAAATTTTTGAAAAATAGAGAAAAAATGAAAAAGATATGATTTTTGAAAAAGATTTTGAAAAGATAAGATTTTTAAAATTGAAATTTTGACTTGACTTGTAAGAAACAACTAATTTTGAAATTTTTGACCAAGTCAACCCAAAATTTCGAAAATTTGGAGGGAAATAAGGAAAAGATATTTTTTGATTTTTGAATTTTTTTTTATGAGAGAGAAAAACAACAAAAATACTCAATGCATGAAATTTTTAGATCAAAACCATGAATGCATGCAAGAATGCTATGAATGTCAAGATGAACACCAAGGACACTTTGAAGATCATGATGAACATCAAGAACATATTTTTGAAAAATTTTTGATGCAAAGAAAACATGCAAGACACCAAACTTAGAAATCTTTAATGCATGGACTCTAACAAACAAAAAATGCATATGAAAAACAACAAACAACACAAAACAAGAAATCATCAAGATCAAACAAGAGGACTTATCAAGAACAACTTGAAGATCATGAAGAACACTATGAATGCATGGGATTTTCGAAAAAAATGCAAGAAAAATTTTTAAAGCATGCAATTGACACCAAACTTAAAAATTGACTCAAGACTCAAACAAGAAACACAAAATATTTTTGATTTTTATGATTTTCTAATTTTTTTGGATTTTTATTTTTTCGAAAATAAAGTTTAGAAAAAACGAAAAAATAAAAAGAAAAATTTTGAAAGAGATTTTTGAAAAGAAAATTACCTAATCTAAGCAACAAGATGAACCGTCAGTTGTCCATACTCAAACAATCCCCGGCAACGGCGCCAAAAACTTGGTGTACGAAATTGTGATCCAAGTTCTAACTATTTTGAGAGAAATCATTATTATGGCACTGGTTGAATTCACAACTCCGTTCAACTAACCAGCAAGTGTACTGGGTCGTCCAAGTAATAAACCTTACGTGAGTAAGGGTCGATCCCACAGAGATTGTTGGTATGAAGCAAGCTATGGTCACCTTGTAAATCTCAGTTAGGCAGATTAGATTGGTTTATAGATTTTCGAATATTAATAATAAGAAGAAAATAAAAGGGATAGAACACTTATGCAGATTCATTGGTAGGAATTTCAGATAAGCATATGGAGATACTGTAAGGCTCAAGGACGCCTGCCCTCCTACTGCTTCAACTCAATCCTTCTTACTCCTTTCCATGGCAAGCTGTATGTAGGGCATCACCGTTGTCAGTGGCTACATCCCATCCTCTCAGTGAAAATGGTCCTCTGCGGCTGTCACTCGCATGGCTAATCATCTGTCGGTTCTCAATCAGGTTGGAATAGAATCCATTGATTCTTTTGCGCTTGTCATCACGCCCAGCCTTCAGGAGTTTGAAGCCCGTCACAGTCATTCAATCCCAGAATCCTACTCGAAATACCATAGACAAGGTTTAGACTTTCCGGATCCTCATGAATGCCGCCATCTATCTAGCTTATACCACGAAGATTCTGTTGGGGAATCTAAGAGATACACATTCAAGCTCTGTTGCATGTAGAACGGAAGTGGTTGTCAATCACGTGCGTTCATAAGTGAGAATGATAGTGAGGGTTATCTAATCATCACATTCATCATGTTCTTGGGTGCGAATGAATATCTTGGAATAAGAATAAGAGAGAATTGAATGAAAGAAAATAGAACTGCATTAATACTTGAGGTATAGCAGAGCTCCACACCCTTAATCTATGGTGTGCAGAAACTCCACCGTTGAAAATACATAAGTGAAAGGTTCAGGCATGGCCGAATGGCCAGCCCCCTAAACGTGATCAATAGCCTCTTAGGATGATGAATAAAACAAAACTGAGACCAAAGATGTCTAATACAATAGTAAGAGGTCCTATATATACTAGACTAGCTACTAGGGTTTACATGAGTAAGTAATTGATGCATAAATCCACTTCTGGGGCCCACTTGGTGTATGCTTGGGCTGAGCTTGATCAATCCACGAGCTGAGGCTTCTCTTGGAGTTGAACTCCGAGTTATGACGTGTTTTGGGCGTTCAACTCCGGATCATGACGTTTTTCTGGCGTTTAACTCCAGACAGCAGCATGTACTTGGCGTTCAACGCCAAGTTACATCGTCAATTTCCGAATAAAGTATGGACTATTATATATTGCTGGAAAGCTCTGGATGTCTACTTTCCAAAGCCGTTGAGAGTGCGCCAATTGGAGTTTTGTAGCTCCAGAAAATCCATTTCGAGTGCAGGGAGGTCAGATTCCAACAGCATCAGCAGTCCTTTTGTCAGCCTTTTTCAGAGTTTTGCTTAAATCCCTCAATTTCAGTTAGAATTTACCTAAAATCACAGAAAAACACACAAACTCATAGTAAAGTCCAGAAATGTGAATTTAACATAAAAACTAATGAAAACATCCCTAAAAGTAACTTGAACTTACTAAAAACTACCTAAAAACAATGCCAAAAAGCGTATAAATTATCCGCTCATCAGCCGCCATCAATTCTAGCTTATACCACGAAGATTCTGATTAAGGAATCTAAGAGATAAACATTCAAGCCTTGTTTGCTTGTAGAACGGAAGTGGTTATCAGGCACGCGTTCATAAGTGGGATTGATGATGAGCGTCACATAATCATCACATTCATCAAGTTCTTGAGTACGAATGAATATCTTGGAATAAGAATAAGCCGAATTTAATAGAAGAACAATAGTAATTGCATTGATACTCGAGGTACAGCAGAGCTCCACACCTTAATCTATGGTGTGTAGAAACTCCACCGTTGAAAATACATAAGAACAAGGTTTAGGCATGGCCAAATGGCCAGCCTCCCAATGATCTAAGAACTAGACGTCCAAAGATGATCCTAAGATTGAAAAATGATCAAAAGATGAAAATACAATAGCAAAAGGTCCTATTTGTAGAGAACTAGTAGCCTAGGGTTTACGGAAATGAGTAAATGACATAAAAATCCACTTCCGGGCCCACTTGGTGTGTGCTTGGGCTTAGCATTGAAGCATTTTTGTGTAGAGACTTTTCTTGGAGTTAAACGCCAACTTTTGTGCCAGTTTGGGCGTTTAACTCCCATTCTTGTGCCAGTTCCGGTGTTTAACATCGGACAGTTTTGAGCTGATTTGGAACGCTGGTTTGGACCATCAAATCTCGGGCAAAGTATAAACTATTACATTGCTGGAAAGCATAGGATGTCTACTTTCCAACGCAGTTGAGAGCGTGCCAATTGGGCTTCTGTAGCTCCAGAAAATCCACTTCGAGTGCAGGGAGGTCAGAATCCAACAGCATCTGCAGTCCTTTTCAGCCTCTGAATCAGATTTTTGCTCAGGTCCCTCAATTTCAGCCAGAAAATACCTGAAATCACAGAAAAACACACAAACTCATAGTAAAGTCTAGAAACATGAATTTTAACTAAAAACTAATAAAAATATAATAAAAACTAACTAAAACATACTAAAAACAATGGCAAAAAGTGTATAAATTATCCGCTCATCACGATTCATTCGACTATTGTTGCTCAGTCCATTAATCATCGTGGGATCGTCCCTCACTCACCTGAGGTATTACCTGGTATGATCCGGTGCACTTGCCATTTAATTTGTGGTCTTTAAATTCTGCGACCAAATTTTTGGCGCCGTTGCCGGGGATTGATTGTGGTTGACAACTAATCGTTGTCTGATTGCTTAGATTAGGCGTCTTAGTTTTTAATTTTTATTTAATTTTATCCTTTAAATTTTCAAAAAATTTAGTGTTATTTTATTTAAAATTTTTCTTATAATTTCTGAATTTAAGTTTGGTGTCCTCTTAGTTGTTTTATTTTTTTGCTCGTTATATTTTTTATTTATCTTCGAAATTTTGTGTTCCATTTTGCTTATTAGTTGTTTAAATTTTTTGTTTAATTTATTATGTTATTTTATTTTATTTCTTTTACACAGGTTATCTCACTGGAAATTTTCTGCACTCTGACATAGACATTCCCACCTTTTCTTGTTTTCTGTTTGTTTATGAGCAGAAACAGGAACAAAAAACGTCTTCTAGACTTTGATCCTGAGATTGAAAGAACATTGAGAAGGCATTTACAACAGGCTAGAGCTTACAAAGCCGGAGAATCTCAAGGATAATTTTGAAAAGGAAGTTGAAGAGCTCAATATGGATCCCAGCAACAGTAATGTTGTTAATCCTTGTGTTCTCAATGGTTCTAATATTCCTGAGCAACCTAGAAGGACACTTGGGTCATACACTACTCCTAGTCCCAATTTCTATGGGAAAAGTATTGTTGTACCTCTTGTGGCTGTTAACAATTTTGAGCTGAAGCCTCAACTCATTACTTTGGTGCAACAGAATTGCCAGTTTCATAGAATCCCGCAAGAAGATCAAAACATGTTTATTTCTAATTTCCTGTAGATCTGTGTGATAAACCCATATTTTATGATATATATTATGCTCAATTTAAGTGATTTATTCAACCCTTCACCTACATATTCATGGAAATTGCATAGTTTTGCTTTCCCTTCATTATTATGTGATATATGTGAAATACATGTTTTCTATGCTTTAAAAGTAATTATTTTAATTACCCTTTATTACCATTCGATGCCGTGATTTGTGTGTTGAGTAGTTGCATAGCTTCTAAGGCAGGAATGACTTAAAGGATGGAAAGGAAAGCATAAATTGGAGTTTTGGAGAAATTGGCAGTGACGCGTCCGCATGAACAATGCGAACACGTGGTTCGCGCTAAAGAGATTCGACGCGAACGCATGGATGAGGCGAACACGTGACTTGCGAAATACAATTGACGCAGGCGCATGACTGACGCAACCGCGTGAAAGAGCAACACTCCAGATGACGCGACTGCGTGACCCACACAGACGCATGATGTTCGCAATCTGCAGAATTTGCAGATCTCGTTTCCAGCGATTTTTGGGCACCTTTTGGCCCAGATCCAAATCTAAGAGGCACAGATTAGAGGTTATGAAGTGGGGGAATGCATCCATATGGGGGATCGCCAGTTATTTTCACTTTTCATAGTTTAGATGTAGTTTTAGAGAGAGAGGTTGTCTCCTCTCTCTTAGGATTTAGGATTAGGATTTTTAGAACTTAGAAATATTTTCATCTTCTTCAAATCACAGGTTTAATGTTTTTTTATTTGTCTTTCCAATTTGATTTATGAATTTGTCCATGTTAGAGTTGACATCTTTATTTAAATATAATTTGAGGTATTTCAGACTCATGATTGTTTTTTCTTATTTTTAATTTAGATTATTTACTATTGGCTTTGGTTAGGTAATTGGTAACACTTGAGTTGTCAAACTCAGCAGTGGTTGAAATTGTCAGATTCTAATTGATCTAGATTGCTCTAAAGCTAGTCTTCCCACAGGGATTGACTAGGACTTGAGGATCAAGCTAATTAGCCCACTTGACCTTCCCTTGTTTAATAAGGATAACTAAGTGGGATTAAAACCCAATTCTCATCACACCTGATAAGGATAACTAGGATAGGAATTTCGATTCTAATACCTTGCCAAGAGTTTATTTTATCATTACTATTTTATTTTTCTTATCATTTAACATACTTGTTCCTTACTTTCAAAACCCCCAATTTACAAGACTTATAACCAATAATAAGAACATACCTCCCTACAATTCGTTGAGAAGACGACCTGAGGTTTAAATACTTCGGTTATCAATTTTATCAGGGGTTTGTTACTTGTGACAACCAAAACGTTTGTAAGAAAGGACTTTTGTTGGTTTAGAAGCTATACTTGCAACGGGAATTTATTCTGAATTCTAGACCACGCAAAAGTCCTCTCTTCAAAATGGCGCCGTTGCCAGGAAATTGCAAACGTGTGCCTTATTATTGGTTATTGTAAATATTTTTCTTTTTCTCGTTTATTTGTTTTTGTTTTCCCTTTTTATTTCTGATAGCTATTATGAATTCTCACCCCTCTCGCTTTGAGTTTGGTTCTACTTTTGTTGCAAGGAATGGAAGCTATAACAGGACTATGCATCAAGGTCTAAGCAATCAAAGATGGATGGAGCCAAGAGGATCTGATCACCCCTTTAGGCAACAACACCCTCCTAAATATCATGGACAAAGACCATCCTATAATGCATACCCAACTGATAGATTTGGTGGACCCCCTTGTAGCTACCAACAAGCCCCACCCTATGCTCAGAGACCATCCTCTCAACATAGCTTTGAACCACCACACTCACAAGTTTCTTTTCACCATTCGCCACCGTATGATCCTTATCCGCCCCAACGCCAATCTAACTACTCCAAGAACCACCACTCTCCTATACACTTTGTCCATATCCATCAAGCCAAGAATCACAGGTTCGCTTCGAAGAATCAGTAGATCAATTTCATACAACCCTTCATCAACTGGAGCAAGCAATAAATCAATTATCTTCCAAACGTTCGGACACTCAAGGAACTCCTATGGCTTCATATGGAGAATCTAATGAAGAACGTAGTGTGAAGAAGACACTAGAAGCTCCGGTGGACAGCATAGAGCATAACTTCGTACTAGAACAAGTAGAGAAAGTTGTCATTCTAGAAGAAGAAGAGTTGGTTGAAGATTTAGGAGATGCTGAACCTCCACGGGAACCCAGAGTTATGGAAGACTCCGTCAAGGATGTTACAATTGACGTTAGGATTTTTGCCAGTAAAGAATGTCATAAAAACAGTCGCGTTGTAGATATAGTCTCTAAACCGACAAAAATCCCTTTGTACAAACGTTTTGGTTGTCACAAGTAACAAACCCCTTTAAAATTGATAACCGAGTATTTAAACCTCGGGTCGTCTACTCAAGGAATTGCAGGGAGGTATGTTCTTATTATTGGCTATGAAAAAGGTAAAATTTGGGGTTTTGGAAGTAAGGTGGGAATATATTATATGACAAATAAAATAATAATAGCTGTAAAATAAACCCTTGACAAGGTATAAGAACTGGAGGTCCTTTCCTAGTTATCCTTATCAATTGTGATGAGAATTGGATTTTTTTCCCACTTTGTTAACCTCTAACTATGAAGGTAAGTTAAGTGGATGAATTAATTCCAATCCTCAACTAACAATGAGTTTGATAACTCAAGAGTTACCAATTATTTAACCAAGGCAAAAAGGGGAAAAATTAAATCTACTAGAGTAACAATATCCTCAGATTAGGAATAATAAAAAGGAACAATCATAAACTAAAATACCTCAAATATCATTAAATAAGAAAATCATCAAGAAAGTGACATAGGCCAAATAGGCAACATAACTAATACAAGCAAGCATTCAAAAGTCTGAAAATAAGAAATAAATATAAAGTAAAAGAACATTGAACCTGTGATTGAGAGTCACTCCTAAAACTAAGAGAAATCCTAAATCCTAAAAGAGAGAGGAGAGAACCCCTCTCAAAACTAATCTAAATCATGAGAAGTGAATTATGAGTGAATAATTATGAATACATGCATTCCCCCACTTTGTAGCCTCTAATCTGTGTGTTCTGGGTTGAAAACTGGGTCAAAAGCAGCCCAGAAGTAACTTCCAGCGCTTTCTGATCTGTACAGGTCGCAGAAAAGTGACGCGGCCGCATGGCTCACGCGGCCGCGCGGGTTGCGTTCCTGCCAGGTCACGCGTCCGCGTGACCCACGCGTTCGCGTCACCTGGCATCAGGGCAGCTATGGCAAATTATAAATCAAATCGAAGCCCCGGATGTTAGCTTTCCAACGCAACTGGAACCGCGTCGTTTGATTCTCTGTAGCTAAAGTTATAGCCGTTTGAGTACGAAGAGGTCAGGCTGGACAGCTTAGCAATTTCTCCAACTTCTTGTATTCCTTCCACTTTTGCATGCTTCCTTTCCATCCTCTAAGCCATTCCTGCCTTGTAATCTCTGAAAACACTTAACACACATATCAAGGCATCTAATGGTATAAAAGGAGAATTAATATTAATAAAATAAAGGTCAAAGAAGCATGTTTTCAATCAAAGCACATAATTAGGAGGGAAAATGTAAAACATGCAAATAGTATGAATAAGTGGGTAAAGAGTAGATAAAAACCACTCAATTGAGCATAAGATAAACCATGAAATATGGGTTTATCAACCTCCCCACACCTAAACATTAGCATGTCCTCATGCTAAGCTCAAGAGAAACTATAAAGATGAAGAGGAATGATAGAATGTATGAGATGCAACCTATGAATGCAACTAAATAAAAAATGTTTCTACTTACTTGGTTAAAAGCAAATAAATCCCCAAGAATAAATATGAACTGGATTTCACTAATTCAAATCATAAAAATGAAGTACAAATAGACTTGTAGAAGAAAATAGCTCATGAAAGCCGGAAACAAAGAATCGAGCATCGAACCCTCACTTAGTAGTATATATCACTCTAATCACTCAAGTGTTTTAGGTTTGATTCTCTCAATTCTTTACTAACCTTGCTTTCTAAGGCTTGCTCTTCATCTAACAATCAACATAAATTCAATGCATAAATACACATATCAAGAGGTCTTTTAAGGGTTGTAATGGGGTTAGGGTCAAGGTAGGATTGTATTTGGCCAAGTGGACTAAAATCTGAATCCTTAATTAACTTAAAATTTCCCACCTAACTTAAACAATCCATGTAATCATAATACAACATCTAACCATCCATTAACCATATTTTCCACATATTCATGCATTCTAATTTCAAGTATAACTCATATGCATTGCTTTCACTTACTTTGGGGCATTTTGTCCCCTTTCACTTATTTTGCTCTTTTTTATATATATATATATATATTTTTTTTTCTTTTGTTTTTCTCAATGCATATGATTAATTTATTGAATGCATGAACATGTCCTAAACATTTCTTTCACATTTTCAGAAAATTCTAACATACTCAATTCTCAAACCAGATGTTTCCAAACCCACTCTTCCCCACACTTAATTCATAAGCATTCTCACTAATCTAAGCTAACCAAGGATTCAAATTAAGGACATTATTGTTTTTTGCTTAGAGTTAATGATGTGCTAAAGTAAAGAATAAAGGGGTAAAATAGGCTTAACATTGGTTTGCAAGGGATAATGAAAGGTAAGGCCATATGGGTATGTAAGCTTAGTGAAACAAAGGCCTCAATCATGTAAGTGCATGCATACATCAAATAATGGAAATATAGAATTAAGCAAGACAGAGATCACAATTTTAGAGAGAAAAACACACACCAAAAATAAAATATTGGTTGATAAAATACAACCAATCAAATAGGCTCAAAATCTCACTGGTTTTGTGTTCGAGCTCTAAACTATGTTCCAAAATAATATTTCTTCAAACAAGTTTTTCAAAAAGTTTTATTCAAATTAGTGAAATACTATAAAAATTTCTTGAAAAAGAAGAATATTACTTTAACCAAGTAGTAAAATATGCACAAAAACAATTAAACATGCAAATGCAACAACTAATCTACAAAGAAAATTTAAACATTGGTGTTGAGACAATATGGTACTAACCCATGGAGATCGGTATCGACCTCCCCACACATAAAGATTGCATCGTCCTCGGTGCATGCTGAGATATGCAGGTGGATGGGGGTTGTGGTTCCTCAGCTGGTGCTCTCTTGTAGAGGCTTTCTCTTTACCCGTTTTGGTGGCCAACCTGAAAAAGAGAGAAGAGAAAGGCACATGAAGTCAAAGGGGTGGAGCAAAGAGGAGGGCGGTACGAGTGATAATCATGCCAAGTAAAAGAAATAGTGAGTGAAAGACATGGTCACGATTTCATGTGATCAGTTCATCAATGGAAATATAGCAAGGCATGGGGAGTATTGGATGCAAGATGTTTATTAGCATGCCGGCAAAGGCATGAGTAGCATAGATCAAGCATCAAAATCTTTTAATGCATTGTTAGTCGTGAGAAACTAACAATAACGTTTGTATTAACAATTATATTTAATTAATAAAATAGTAAAGGAAGTTTATGAAAAGCAAGCATTGAATAGTATAAAGTAAAATAGAGAAGTGCATAATGCTATATGGCTTTCTCACAAACACATAGCATGCATGGTGAATATGGGATAGAAAGTATTAAAGTGAACATGCAAGCAACCCTTTAAAAATATAATTGCCAAACAGTTTTGCAACAATCCACAATGACCCAAATAAAATTCCAACACCATTGAAAATAATGCAATGAATGAAAGTATGCAAACAAATTAAAATAAAATAAAAAGAAAAATAAGAAGAATGAGAAGGGAAAGAAGAGAAGAGGAAGTAAATAAGAAAGGAGGGAGGAAAAATTAGGATTGGGGAAGAAAAGATAAAATATTTTGGCATATAAGATTAAGTGTGCGACGCTGGCGACGCGGTCGCGTGGGTGACACGGCCGCGTGGTGCGCAATAAGGTCAAGCGACGCGGACGCGTGGGTCATGCGATCGCGTGACTCGATTTGTGCTAGTGGCGCGAGTGCAGCCTCGCGCTCGCACAACTCTCTGTTAAAAATCTTATTAGTGCCAAATTTTAAGTGACGCGATCGCATGGGGCATGCGATCGCGTGAGTGGGCTTTAAAGGAATATGACGCGGTCGCGTGGGTCACGCAGCCGCATGGGAAGGATCATGCGTTCAGCACCAATCCAGCACCACTCTCGCACAACTTTCGGGTGTGCACCACTTTGACGTCGAAATCTTGGTCACGCGGCCGCGTGGGTCACGCGGTCGCGTGGGAGGCCATTATTCCCATGCGACGCGGATGCGTCAGCGACACGGTCGCGTGGATTGATTTGTGCCATTGGCACGCCTCCAGCCACGCTCCAGCGTGACTCTCTGTTCGTTTTTATTTTTCTCTTTTCCCCTTGCGACGCGGACGCGTCGTTGATGCGGTCGCGTCGCGTAGCAAATATATATATATATATATATATATATATATATATATATATTTTTTTTTTTTTGAAATAAAATGCAGAATGTAGTGTTAATATGAATGTGATGCAAAACTCCAGGTTCAATATAACAAAATTAAATAAAATTCAAAAGCAAATAAAACTAAATAAACATGAAAAAGGACGATCATACCATGGTGGGTTGTCTCCCACCTAGCACTTTTAGTTAAAGTCCTTAAGTTGGACATTTGATGAGCTTCCTATTATGGTGGCTTATGCTTGAACTCATCCAGGAATCCCCACCAATGTTTGTATCTCCAGTAACCTCTGGGGTCCCAGACTAAGCACGTAAAGCCCTTACGAAGCTTCAAATAGATTCTTAGGCTCCCGGGGTGACAAATGTCAGAACAGATTCCAGGATCCCAAACTTTACCTTTACACCCGTTTTTGTCTTGATCTGCATTTTTCCAGCCGGGTGAAAGGTGATCTGAATTCTCACTGCAATGACCAAACAGCTTCCTAGACCCATTCAGTTGAGCTCTATACCAACCTTTGCGTTTAAACTTAAAGCTTCCAACCATAATGAACCTTGCAGGACAATTCTTACCACTAGCCATCTTCCGCTTACTCTTAATGTCACAAAGAGCTCTAAGTTGACCATCCGTCTCTAGTAGCCCATATTCAAGTGGGATTAGAAAGCTATGGGATATGAATTTTACCCACTTGAATGTTGTGAAGGATGATGGCGACTTAGGGGGAGGTATCTTTAATGAAATTGCAAGCTCCACTCCCTTGTGCTCTTTTCTGATAATTACCACCTCTTTGCAAGCTTCTTTAATTTTAACATCTTCCTCTTGGTAGCTCTCTTTCAATTTAATCTCCTTTTCATTGCTTTCCAAGGGCATGGGAGGTTGTGCTTTGATGCAAATGCATATTTGCATTATTAGTTAGTTAGTTTAGTTAGTTTTAGCTTAATTTCACTCATTTTCTCTAAATAAACAAGTCCTTTTATGAGTTTTGTTTCCATGCATGATGATATCAAGGAACATGTTAATTCTAGCCAAATTCATGCACATGCTTTAAGGAATGCATATATGAATGAGTATGAATGAATCTCATGAAATTTATTGCATGAATTGGTAAGACTTTGAAGCTATTTCCCTTGTTGATGGTAGGTGATGAAACAAGGATGCATGGAAGCAAGAATGATGCAAGCTGGGCAAGAAGTTGGCGTTGCCAACTTGGATACAAGGGGCGTTATTCTTGCCAATGCCAGGAAAATGAAGTTGGCGTTGCCAACTTGAGGAATGGGCTGAGTTGTTGAAGGCAACGCCCACACACAAAGAGCTTGGTCCTGGAGGCAACCAAGGAGCAAAGTTGGCGTTGCCAACTTGAGATCCACGTTGCCAACGCCGCAACACAAGGCAAGCTTGGCCCTGGAAGAAGCAAAGTTGGCGTTGCCAACTTGAAGCTGGCGTTGCCAACGCCACAACACAAGCAAGCTTGGCCCTGGAGGCAACCAAGGAGCAAAGTTGGCGTTGCCAACTTGAAGCTGGCGTTGCCAACGCCACACACAACCACGCCAAGCAAGCTTGGCAACCCTGGAAGCAAAGTTGGCGTTGCCAACTCTAGAACCAAGTTGCCAACGCCACACACAAGCCACAAGCAAGCAAACTTGGCCCTGGATGAAGTGAAGCACGTTGCCAACTTGAGGAGGGCGTTGCCAACGCCACACACAAGCAATTTTGGCACCAAAAGGAGCTCGAGCACGTTGTTGGAGCTAGGAAGCATTGGCGTGTTTGGCAACAACTTCAGGAATGGTTGCTTGGCTAGGCACCAAGTCTTGGTGCCAACCAAGTTGCCAACGCCCAATGGCCTCACCATTCACGTTGCCAACGCCAAAATCAAGTTGCCAACGCCAAGCCTTGCCAACCAAGTTGCTAACGTTGCCAAGCCTTGCCAACCAAGTTGCTAACGTTGCCAAGCCTTGCCAACCAAGTTGCTAACGTTGCCAAGCCTTGCCAACCAAGTTGCTAACGTTGCCAAGCCTTGCCAACCAAGTTGCTAACATCCACAAGCCTCACCATTCACGTTGCCAACGCCAAAATTAAGTTGCCAACGCCAAGCCTCACCAACCAGGTTGCCAAACGCCCATCAGCCCACCATCCGCGTTGCCAACGCCCAATGGCCTTGCCATGCACGTTGCCAACGCCAGGAAGCAAATATGGAGCCTTGAGAAAGGCTCGAGCACGTTGCCAACGTGCTAAAGAGAAGGAGTTATTCACAACAACGCCAGGAAATTATGGTGCACGTTGCTAACTTGAAAGGTATGGGCGTTATTCACAACAACTCCAACAAGGCAGCCTGACCATGTCCTCTTCAATGGAAGATATCTTGAGCTACAGAGATCCAAATTGAGTGCTTCCAGTTGCATTGGAAAGCTGACATTCAGAGCTTTCCAACCATATATAATAGTCTATGATGGAGCACAAAATTGAAGCCAAACCAGAGTCATCTTTAGGCCCTAAAAACAAGAACATGAAATGAAATTCAAGGGAGCTAGAGATGATCCTTGGATGTGGGATCGAGCACGTTGCCAACGTGCACAAAGGGGGCGTGTTTTGCAACAACGCCAGCCTCAAGTCCTTGCCTTGGGAGAGTGATGCTCGAGCACGTTGCTAACTTGGGGTTGACGGTGCGTTATTCACAACAACTTGGCAACAACTTGGCAGCTTGACCTTACCTTCTTTGAGGAACCATAACTTGAGCTAGGAAAGTCCAATTGATGTGATTCCAATGGCATTAGAAAATAGACATCAAGAGCTTTCCAATGATGTATAATAGTCCATATTGAAGCTGAAGGTTGACACTCAAATTCTGGGCTACATTTAGCATGAAAGTAAGGCCAAGAAGAGAAAGAGCAAGTTGTTTGCAACAACTTGGGCTAGCAACGCCCAAGTCTCAAACTCACTTCCAGGAAATTGGCATGCACGTTGCCAACGTGCACTAAGGCCTGAGTTATTGCCAACAACGCCCCTCAATGGGCCAGAATTGGTGCCAACTTGCTTTGCTTCCCCTATTCATCACAAAGGCCAACAACTTCTTCAATTGAGCCAAGAATTCAACAAAGAGAAGCCCATATTGCTAAACCAATTGAAGATCTTTGGAAGAGTTTTAGAGTAGTATAAATAGAAGAGATTGATGTACTTGTGGAAAAAAAAAAAACTTTTACACTTTTGATTATTTTTGACACTTAGACATTTTTACACTTTTTAGCACTTGTATTGGAAACTCTTTTGGTACTTCCGAGAGGAGACCCAGAGAGCCAATTTTGGTTCATCTTGGAACTTCTCTTCTTCATTTTCTTAATCTTTAAGCATTTTCTTCTTCTTCTTCTTCTTCTTTTACATTTAGTTTAATTTTGATTTATGGCAATTGTTGTTGAAATTGGAGCAATGACTCACTAAACCCCACTTTCATTAGGGGGAGGAGCTCTGTTTGTTGGAATGGATTGATGAACCCATCTTTCCTCCTCAATTCTAGTGGTTGATTTAAAGAGGGAACTCTTGATCTTCACAGATTCAACCACCATCGAGAGAGGGGTTAATCTATATGAATTATGTGGTGAGTTTGAGAAATGAGCCACATAATTCAGTTTAGAGTTCATCCTTTCATGATTTCTTTAATCAATATACCTTGGTTAGTATGTGAGATGTAACTCTCCTTGGTTGAGATTATAGAAATTGTGTGGCTGGATAATATATGAGCTTCATCTCTTCTCATGAACAATTAGATCACGAGAGTGGCAATTGGTTATGTTGAGAGAGATTGAATCACCAAGAGATTGGGGTTCAATCACCCACTTGCCATAGATCTATACCCATGATTGAGAAGGATTTGACTAACATCAATTCATGAAAACTAACATCTCTGATCCCTAATGATCCTCTCCATCATTAATTCTCATTTCTTTTGCTCTAGTTGTTTAATTTCCCACAACCCAATTCCCTTTTACATTCGGTCATTTTATTCTTCTTGTCATCTACATTTTGTTCCTTTAATTCATGCTATTTACTCTTATGTTCTTTAAATTTCTGCAACCTTTAATTCCTTGCAATTTATCTTTGATGTCATTTAAGTTTCTTGCAATTTAAGTTTCCGTTATTTACTTTCATTTAATTTTTCTTTTCTAGTTCTTTACATTTTGTGTCATTTACATTCTTGCAATTATGTTCAAAAATCAAAATGCTCATGAAATCAAAACTATGTTTGCTTGACTAAATCTACCATTTAACTAAAGTTGCTTAATCTACCAATCTCCGTGGGATCGACCTCACTCTTTGTGAGTTTTATTACTTGATACGACCCGGTATACTTGCCGGTCATACGTGAAATTAAATTTTTACGTATCATGCTTCTTCTTCTTGAATCTCCATCTCTTGATCAACCTCTTCCAAGTCTTCAACTATGATATGCTTTGGAGGTTATACACCCTCTTCAGCATCAATTTCAACCATCTTGGAAGGAGGCTTTGTGTCTTGTCTTTCCCATGGAGGTTCTGCGTCTCCTAAGTCTTCAACCAACTCTTCTTCTTGAACAATGATAGCTTCTTCTACTTGTTCTAGTATGAATTCATGCTCTGTCTCGTCCACTGGAGTTTCTGGTATCTCCTTTATGCTATGCTCTTCACTAGACTGTCCACATGGGGCTGTGGCTGATCCTTGTGTATTTAAGCGTCTAGAAGCCCATTGAATTAATACTTGCCCCAGTTGTTGAGTGGTTGCCTGAAATCAATCCATTGTTTCCTTGAGACGATCCTTTGCATCTTGATGCACTCGGTTTTCATAAGTAGGATCATAATGCTCTTGGATTGATGGATATGGAGATGGTGAATATTGAAGTGGTGGTTCTTGTGAGTAATTGGGTTGGAATTGGGGTGGTTCTATATATGGTTCATATGGCTCATAAGGTGGTTGGTATGGTGGTTGAGGGTTAGGGTCATATGGGGGTGAATGGTGGAAAGGGGCTTGTGAGTGTGGTGGGTTGAGGTTGTGTTGAAAGGATGATCTCTGAGCATAGGGTGGGTCTTGTTGGTAGCTACAAGGTGGTCCACCATATCTATCAGCTTGGGATGCATTGTAGCCTGGTCTTTGTCCATGATATCTAGGATAGTGTTGTTGCCTAAAGGGTTGATTAGATCCTCTTGGCTCCATCCATCCTTGATTGGTCTGACCTTGATGCATATTCCTGCTGTGGTTTCTATTTCCTTCAACAAAGTTAGAACCAAACTCAAAGCGAGAGGGATGAGAATTCATAGTATTAGGGGAAAATAAAACAAAAATTAATAAAAAGAAAATATTTTGAAAAGGATATAATTTTTTGAAAAAGATAGGAAAATAATTTTGAAAAAGATATGATTTTTGAAAAAGATAAGATAAGATAAAAAAAATATTGACAATAAAAATCTGAAAAAAATATTTACAATAACCAATAATAAGGCACACGTTTGCAATTCCCCGGCAACGGCGCCATTTTGACGTTAGGATTTTTGCCAGTAAAGAATGTCATAAAAACAGTCGCGTTGTAGATATAGTCTCTAAACCGACAAAAATCCCTTCGTACAAACGTTTTGGTTGTCACAAGTAACAAACCCCTTTAAAATTGATAACCGAGTATTTAAACCTCGGGTCGTCTTCTCAAGGAATTGCAGGGAGGTATGTTCTTATTATTGGCTATGAAAAAGGTAAAATTTGGGGTTTTGGAAGTAAGGTGGGAATATATTATATGACAAATAAAATAATAATAGCTGTAAAATAAACCCTTGGCAAGGTATAAGAACTGGAGGTCTTTTCCTAGTTATCCTTATCAATTGTGATGAGAATTGGATTTTTCTCCCACTTTGTTAACCTCTAACTATGAAGGTAAGTTAAGTGGATGAATTAATTCCAATCCTCAACTAACAATGAGTTTGATAACTCAAGAGTTACCAATTATTTAACCAAGGCAAAAAGGGGAAAAACTAAATCTACTAGAGTAACAATATCCTCAGATTAGGAATAATAAAAAGGAACAATCATAAACTAAAATACCTCAAATATCATTAAATAAGAAAATCATCAAGAAAGTGACATAGGCCAAATAGGCAACATAACTAATACAAGCAAGCATTCAAATGTCTGAAAATAAGAAATAAACATAAAGTAAAAGAACATTGAACCTGTGATTGAGAGTCACTCCTAAAATTAAGAGAAATCCTAAATCCTAAAAGAGAGAGGAGAGAACCCCTCTCAAAACTAATCTAAATCATGAGAAGTGAATTATGAGTGAATAATTATGAATACATGCATTCCCCCACTTTATAGCCTCTAATCTGTGTGTTCTGGGTTGAAAACTGGGTCAAAAGCAGCCCAGAAGTCACTTCCAGCGCTTTCTGGTCCGTACAGGTCGCGGAAAAGTGACGCGGCCGCATGGCTCACGCGGCTGCGCGGGTTGCGTTCCTACCAGGTCACGCGTCCGCGTGACCCACGCGTTTGCGTCACCTGGCGTCGGGGCAGCTATGGCAAATTATATATCAAATCGAAGCCCCGGATGTTAGCTTTCCAACGTAATTGGAGTCGCATCGTTTGGACCTCTGTAGCTAAAGTTATAGCCGTTTGAGTGCGAAGAGGTCAGGCTGGACAGCTTAGCAATTTCTCTAACTTCTTGTATTCCTTCCCCTTTTGCATGCTTCCTTCCATCCTCTGAGCCATTCCTGCCTTGTAATCTCTGAAAACACTTAACACACATATCAAGGCATCTAATGGTATAAAAGGAGAATTAATATTAATAAAATTAAGGTCAAAGATGCATGTTTTCAATCAAAGCACATAATTAGGAGGGAAAATGTAAAACATGCAAATAGTATGAATAAGTGGGTAAAGAGTAGATAAAAACTACTGAATTGAGCACAAGATAAACCATGAAATATGGGTTTATCACCAACCCACGCGATTGCGTTGACCACGCATCCGTGTCAACCCTATTTCACCCTACTCACGCAATTGCGTCCCCACGCGTTCGCGTGGATTTGCGATCACTAACCCCAAGTCATGCGAACCCTACCCGTCGCGTCCCCAAACCCGAAAACCCTCCACTCCTCTGCCACACTCTCTCTCACCCAACCACCTAGCTCCGACCAAACCGCCCAGACCATCGCGACCACCGCCGCACCACCCTCGCCCACCCAGCCCTAACCACGACGCCACCCCCTTCTTCCTTCCCTCTCTTTCTTCTCTCTCTCTTTTCTTCTTCCCTCCACCACCGCTGCCCCCTCCGCGGCTAGTCCCCACCACGACCGGAACCCCACCGCCGTGTAGCCCAGTACCACCGCCACACCACCGTGCTTCCCCCGGTGCCGCCACATCACCACTACCTTCTCTCTGCCCTATCCCTTGTTCGTACACGCACCAGGTTCCATACTGTGATTCCTCCTTGCGACTCATTAAGTTGTTCCAAATAAGCTAGATAGAGATGCATGTTCGTAGTGGATTCTAGGTGGTTAGGTAGCTAGGATATGGTTAGTGGATTTAGGCCTGATAATTGCTCCGTTCTTGTTATCTGTTTATCTGTTCTGCAATTTTATTTTGGCTATGATGTTAATAATGTTCATATGTTGCGCTTAACTGTTTCATGCTGCTGTTACACTGCTCTTTCTTATTCTTGCTATTTGTGCAGCCTTATTTCAATTCATATGAATTGTTCTTACTATTTGTTTTCCGAGAACATCCGATTTTAGCCGGAATGCTGCCCAATTTTCTACGAATTGTTTCCTTTTACATTCAAGTATTGGTTTTGGCAATTCTCTATTTTGCACTACTCCACGATTACCAAACCAATTCTTGAATGCTCGGGCTAGCATTCTTATTACTTTTGATTTCCTGGTTAATAAATTGGTTTATTGATGATCTGATTTTACTTTTTACTACTTCTATATGTATATGAATCATCATCAATACCCTGTTATCCCTGCTTGAATAAGAGTGATTTATTCTTTTACTTTGTGAATTTATTGTTACCTAGGAAACCATTCTCATGCCACTAATTTTAACCATCTTTTCACTAACTCACTCTTTAACTTTCTAACTTCCTCTTTCCTTCCTAACCATTTTAATTTTCAAAACTTCTCCTTTCTGTTTTCCTTCACTTACTTTAACCTTCTAATTCAAGGCATGATTACTGTTTTTCCTTATTAACATGAATTCCACTTAGCATGTATTTTGGATTGCCATTTTTATTTTCAGACTTTTTTCTTAAAGACAATCCCGAATACTCACATCTTTCACTCAATTCTCGCTTCTCTCGCTCTTTTGCCACTCTATGCCTATATTGCTATTATCCTTTTTGCCTACTTGTTTTCCTGCTTTTATTCTTCAATTATATCTTGAAAATTCTATTTTTCAGGATGTCTGACTCTCAAGGTAGGGGAAAGGGCAAAGTTACCACTGGCAAAAGGAAAAGAGGCGAATCCTCTGGTTCCATCCTTGGAATTTTACATGATGATTCCTGGCAGGAGAAAAACTTTATCGCGTAGGAGATGGCTGACCAGCTCCTCCCTGCCAATGATCCAATTAAGTTTGCAAACCGATACTGTGAGCTGAAGTTTCCAGTGTTTACTACCTCCAGAAATCTGTACCTGGAGAGGACTTTGAAAATTTCAGAAGAACTACAGCAGTTCACCACCGATTAGATCAAACAAAGAGGCTGGTTCTTCTTGGAGAGAAACTTGACTGAGGTAAATGCTTCTTGGGTAAGAGAGTTTTACTGCAATTATTTCAAGACTTCCTTGGATACAATGCACCTCAGAGAAAAACAGATACTAGTCACTGAAGAGGCCATTGAGGATATTCTGCACCTTCAGCCTAAGTCAGATAAGCCTGACGGTTACCAAAAGGCAGACATGCGCTTTCTAAGATTTGACTGGGATGCTGTCAAAGAGAGGATAGCCATTGACCCTACTGTCCCATGGGTCATGGGTAAGAACACCACCATGCCTAAAGGAATTAAGCGGATATACCTGAATGATGAAGCTCGGCTCTGGCGCCAGATCTTGAGTAACTATATTATGCCGAGCACTCATGAAACAAAGCTGCTTGCCGCTATGATCACCCTCCTCTGGTGTGTGATGGAGGGTAAGGACCTGTACCTGTGGTGCACGAAATTGTGATCATCAATGGCGCCATCAACATGGTACGCTCAATTGCAATCTCAACTCTCTATCATAACTTCGCACAACTAACCAGCAAGTGCACTGGGTCGTCCAAGTAATAAACCTTACGCGAGTAAGGGTCGATCCCACAGAGATTGTTGGTATGAAGCAAGCTATGGTCATCTTGTAAATCTCAGTCAGACAGATTCAAATGGTTATGGATGATTTATGAATAAAGCATAAAATAAAGATAGAGATACTTATGTAATTCATTGGTGAGAATTTCAGATAAGCGTATGGAGATGCTTTATCCCTTCCGTCTCTCTGCTTTCCTACTGTCTTCATCCAATCCTTCTTACTCCTTTCCATGGCAAGATGTATGTTGGGCATCACCGTTGTCAATGGCTGCAATCCCGTCCTCTCAGTGAAAATGTTCAACGCGCTCTGTCACAGCACGGCTATTCAGCTGTCGGTTCTCGATCATGTCGGAATAGAATCCAGTGATTCTTTTGCGTCTGTCACTAACGCCCCACAATCGCGAGTTTGAAGCTCATCACAGTCATTCAATCCTTAAATCCTACTTATAATACCACAGACAAGGTTTAGACCTTCCGGATTCTCTTGAATGCCGCCATCAATTCTAGCTTATACCATGAAGATTCTGATTAAGGAATCCAAGAGATAAACATTCAAGCCTTGTTTGCTTGTAGAACGGGAGTGGTTGTCAGGCACGCGTTCATAAGTGAGAATGATGATGAGTGATGGTGTTTTTGTGGAAAAACGAATTTCCAACACACATATCCATCAAGTTTTTGGCGCCGTTGCCGGGGATTGAAATAGATTGACAATGATTAAGTGAAGTGGAGGTCTAGATCAAGCACTTTTTCTTTTCTGTTTCTTAATTTTCTTTACACACTAACTGTTTGAATTTTTGCTTAAACTAACTAAAAATTCATTCTAGCAATAGATTGAAGTTTCATTGGTTTTCTGGATCTGTGTGATTCTTATTGTGTGTTTGTATGTCAGGTACAGGAAGAGCCTCCCCTATTCTCTCTGAAATTGACCAAAGAACTCTTCGAAGAATAAAAAGAGCTGAAAGAGGGAAGAACGTCATTGGAGAGGAAGAATCGGAGGAGGAATTCCAAGAAATGGAAGGAGATCCATCAAATCCTAATCAACCGGAAGGAGGAGCCAACAATAACCAACAACAAAGAAGAGTACTGGCTTCCTACACATTTGCAAATGCTAGACACTGTGGGAGTAGCATCCTTACCCCCAATGTCAATGCAAACAACGTTGAACTAAAGCCACAACTCATCACACTGGTTCAAAACAATTGTTCTTTTAGAGGAGGGCCATTGGAGGATCCAAATCAACATCTATCTACCTTCTTAAGGATTTGTGACACTGTCAAAACCAATGGTGTGCCTCCTAACAGTTACAAGTTGCTGCTCTTTCCATTCTCTCTCAGGGACAAAGCCACTCAATGGCTAGAAACATTTCCAAAGGAAAGCATCAACAATTGGGATGATTTGGTGAGCAAGTTTCTTGCCAAATTTTATCCCCCTCAAAGGATCATAAGATTGAAGACTGAGGTGCAGACATTCACTCAAACGGAGGCTGAAAATTTATATGAAGCATGGGAAAGATATAAGGCACTATTGAGGAAGTGTCCACCAGAGATGTTTACTGAGTGGGATAAGTTGCAGAACTTCTATGAAGGACTTACTCTGAAAGCCCAAGAAGCACTTGATCACTCAGCTGGAGGCTCATTACAACTCATGAAAACTACAAAGGAAGCTCAAAACCTCATTGATATGGTGGCCAACAACCAATATTTCTTTGCTCATCAAAGGCAACGCCAACCATCACAAAGAAGAGGAGTCATGGAGTTGGAAGGAGTAGATTCAATCTTAGCTCAAAACAAAATGATGCAGCAGCAGATTCAACAACAGTTTGAGCAAATGGCCAAAAGAATTGATGGCCTGCAAGTAGCATCAGTGAGTGCCACAAGCCAACCATCAACCACATGGGTGCAAAGTGAAGAAACTCAAGAGGAGCAACAGCAAGAGCAAGTCCAATACATGCACAACCAAAATCCAGGAACAAATAAAGTCTATGGTGATACCTATAATCCATCTTGGAAGAACCATCCCAACCTCAGATGGGGAGACAACCACAATCAAACTCAGCAACCATGGCAAAGAAACTCAAATAAAAATAATTGGAAAAACACAAACCACAACAACCAACCAAACACTAACCAGAACACATACAGAAAACCACAAAACACTTACCCCAACTCAAACCATTATCCACCCAATAACCACCCAACTAACCAGAGCACCTACCATCATCCAACAACACCCCAAAGCCAACCTACCTCACAAGAATCCCAGAGGATTACTAATCTAGAGCTGTGATGCCAAGGCATCTTAGGCTAGTTTCACTAGCATTTTTCTGTTAGTTTTAGTTGTTTTATGCATTTTCTTGAGCTTAAAGTAACCAAGAATGGTTAAATGAATAACAAAGCAATGAACCATCCAAACAGTATGATTTTGATGCAAATTCCATGAGTTTTTAGTTATATTACTTGAATGCTATGAATGGAAGATTTCTCATGAAATTTTGCAAGACTTTGATGCAGTTGTTTGGATGATTTCAGGGAAGAAGAGGTTAGGCAAGGAAGCAACAAAATCAATAAAGGAAGCTTGAATATCACATGTGGAGTTTAAGCTCCAATTTAAGCTCCAGTTTAAGCTCCAGTTTAAGCTTAAACTGGAGCTTAAACGCCAAAATCATGAAAGCTGAGGAAAAGCTGAAAGTGGCGATTAACCTCCAGTTTAACCTTAAACTGGAAGTTAAACGCCAGAAATGAGAAATGCACCAGGGAGCCATTTCCACGTTTAAGCTCCAGTTTAACCTTAAACTGGAGCTTAAACGTGTTCGATCATTCTCCTCCAGGGTTGCTTTCTCCATTTCCACGTTTAAGCTCCAGTTTAACCTTAAACTGGAGCTTAAACGTGTTCGACAATTCCACACTCCAGGGTTTCCTTCTTCTATTTCCACGTTTAAGCTTCAGTTTAACCTTAAACTGAAGCTTAAACGTGCTTGAGTTATACCACCTCCAGGAGTGTCCAACGTTTAAGTTGCAGTTTAAGCTTAAACTGCAACTTAAACACCACTAATTGAAAAGGTTTCTGGGCCAAAGATATTGCAGTTTAAGTTTGCATTTGAGCACAAACATTAACTTAAACGTACTCTGGTATGAAACCCAATTGAATATCATGGTTTATGGGATTGGGCCTGAAGAATTGATGAGTCTGGAATTTCAATTTGTTGAGTCATGTGTCATTACTTGATTATCACTAAGTTGGCTCAATGAATGTTACAGAATTGGATCAGCAGCCTCATCAGGATTATGGATCATAAACCCAAAGCAAAAGGAAATCAGGGAAAGGCCTCAAAGCCCAAGAAACACAACAGAAGCTCAATTTAGAAAGTGTATAAATAGGATAGAATTTAAGTTAGTTAAAGGACTTTTTTGGATCATTTTTCTAATTTTCATACTTTTGTAATTGAATTCAGAGCTATGACTCACTAAACCCCCTTTCATTGGGTTAGGGAGCTCTATTGTAATTCAATGAATCAATAATAGTTTTTATCTTCTTCTTCAATCTTTTCTCTTGAATTTTTGTTAGAAAGCTTCTCGATCTAATTCCATTGGTTAGTTGTCTTGGGAAAGAAACTATCCATAATTGGAATCCTTCGGAACCTTGGGAAAGGAATGGAGGATTCATGCTAGAGAAGCTTTCTCACAGTGAATTGGATTGGGGTTTGGATGGATATTGTGACATGTAATCCTACCAAATTGTGGTTCATGAAACTGTGTGGTATAATCAGTGATCGAGCGTCATCTCTTCTTATGAACATTTAAACCAAGGGATTGGGAATTTGTTTGTTTTTAGAGAGAATTGGTGAGCCAAGGGATTGGGATCCAATCATATAAGGTTGCCAAGCAAAATTCAATGAACGCATTGGTTGAGGAAGGGATAAAAATGTTTTGATTCGGAGATCTCAATATCTTCTGAAACCCAATGAATTCCCCATTTCTGATCTACCACTTTCTCTTTACATTCTGCAATTAAATTCATGCAATCACCCCGATCCCTTTTTAATTTCAGCAATTTAGCTTCTCGCTCTTTAATTCATGCAATTTAAGATTCCGCAATTTCAATTTCTTGCCATTTACGTTTCCCGCCAATTTTACATTTCGCAATTCTCATCTAAATCTTGATTCCGCTCAACTAGAACACACTTCTAATCCGAATTGCTCACTCAACCAATCCTTGTGGGATTCGACCTCACTCTATTGTGAGTTTTTACTTGACGATAACCGGTGCACTTGCCGGAAGGAATTTTTGCCGATCGTGCAATTTCCTAAAATCGCAGATATCAAGTTTATGGCGCCGTTGCCGGGGATTGGTTTTCGATTGATAATTCTCAAATTGGAAGTTAACTAGATTGAGCATTTTTCTTGTTTTGTTAATTCAGTTCAAGTTACTTGTTGAATTTTAATTTCTGCACTCTGTTACTTGCTTTCTTTCTTTATGCCTTTAAATTCAAGCAACTAACTCACTGACTCACTAACTATTTGAATTAATTCCTCAACTGCTCTAACCATACTCTTCCATTAACCAAGAGTATTTCACTTGTTTGTTGCCTGTGCTGTGTTCTTGTATGACAGGTAGGAGAGGAGAGACATCAACTCATCCATATACCGAACCAGAGAGGACCCTTCATAAACTTAGAAGGGAAGCAAGAGGGAAGAGAGTACTGGGAGAAGAAGAATCTGAAGGAGAATCCGAGGACAATTTTGAGGAAGCTCTAGATCTCAACATGGATAGAGAAGTTCACAACCATGAGAGAGCTGATGGAAATAATGCCATTCCCGAGAGGAGGGTTCTTGGTTCATACATAAACCCAACCTCTGGGAATTGTGGTAGCAGCATTCAGAAACCACCCATTCAGGCCAACAATTTTGAACTCAAACCACAGCTAATATCACTGGTGGAGAATCATTGTTCATTTGGTGGGAGTGCTAATGAAGATCCAAACCAACATCTCACAAAATTCCTGAGAATTTGCGACACTGTGAAGTCCAATGGAGTCCAGGAAGATGCCTATAAACTGCTCTTGTTCCCATTTTCACTTAGGGACAAGGCAGCTAAGTGGCTGGAATCATTCCCAAGGGGGAGCCTAACAACCTGGGGTGAGGTTGAAAGTAAGTTTCTGGCACGTTTCTACCCCCCACAAAAGGTCAAGAGGCTTCGATCTGAGGTTCAGACTTTTAGACAACAAGATGGTGAAACTCTCTACGAGGCATGGGAGAGGTTCAAGGATTTGACAAGGAAATGCCCACCAGACATGTTCCATGACTGGGTGCAATTGCATATTTTCTATGATGGACTTTCTTATGAATCAAGGAAGGCTGTAGACCATTCATCAGGAGGTTCATTGAACAGGAAAAAGACTGTGGAAGAAGCCATTGAAGTGATTGAGACAGTGGCTGAGAATGAGTACTACTATGCTTCAGAGAGACACAACACTAAGGGAGTCATGGAGCTGAACCATGTTGATACAATTCTAGCCCAAAACAAGGTGTTTGCCAAGCAACTAGCAGAGCTCACCAGGAAATTAGAAACAAATCAAGTGGCTGCAATACACACACAAGATCAAGAGGAAGTAAGCACTGAAGGAGGTGATTGGGAAGAGGCCAACTATGTGGGAAATCAACAAAGGCAACCATATGATCCACATTCCAACACTTACAACCCAGGCTGGAAAAACCACCCAAACTTTGGGTGGGGAAACCAGCAAACCCAACCACAAAACCACAAAACTTACAACCCCAACCAACATAACAATTCCACATACCAAAACTCCAACCAAAGATCATACCAAGCCACACAGAACACTTACTCCCAACCACCATATCATGGCCAAAATAATCAACCTGCCCAACCTAATCCGAACCAACAATTTCAAGATCAATTAAACAGGATAGAAGGAATGCTTGCAAACATGGGTCAGGACATAAGTGAGTTGAAAAGCTTTAGGGATGATGTGAGATCTACCTTAAGGAACCATGGTGAAAAACTCAAGAGGATGGAGTCTCGAGTAGGAGAGCTATCTCAACAGGCCCCCAAGTCAACTGCAGTGTTCCCTAGTGACACAGAAAAGAATCCTAAAGGGGAACAAAAGGGAGTGAGATGGGAAGAATGCAAGGCCATCACCATATTGAAGGAAGTCTCAGAAGAAGAAGGAATCAGACCCTCAGAACAGGAGCCAGAAATCTTGAAGGAAGGTGTGGAAGAAGCTAAGCAGGAAAGTGAAACTGAGCAAGCCAAGGAACTGCAAAATAAAGGCATGCTGGAAACATACCAACCAAAAGCACCATTTCCTCAGAGGTTAGGAGGAGGTGAAAAAGGGAAAACATATTCAAGGTTTTTAGAGACATTTAAGTCTCTCCATATCAATATTCCCTTTCTTGAGATTCTCCAGCAGATGCCTACACATATCAAGTATTTGAAGGAATTGCTGAGCAAGAAAAGAGTTTTGAAGGGAGGACAAACTGTAATAATGAACAAAGAATGCAGTGCACTCATCAAGAAGGACATAGTCTCTAAGAAAACAGACCCAGGAAGTTTTCATATCCCCTGCATCATAGGGGAAACAAAAATTGACAAAGGATTCTGTGATCTAGGAGCTAGCATAAATGTGATGCCTCTGACTCTTATGAAGAGGCTACAACTGAATGAGGTGAGATCCACTGATGTAATCATACAACTGGCTGACAAAACTCAGAAGCAAGCTGAAGGGGTAGTTGAGAATGTGCTGGTGAAAGTGGGAAATTATTTCTTCCCCACAGACTTTGTCATTTTGGACATGGAGGAAAGCTACCTACACCCTATCATTCTGGGAAGGCCATTTCTAGCCACTGCTAGAGCGCTCATAGATGTAGAACAAGGAGAGCTAATTTTGAGAATACATGATGAACAGCTCATTTTCCATGTTTTCAAACCTGCATCTGAGCCTGAACCAAAACCTGAAAAGCCTAAGGATGATAGTAGCCATCTGTGTTTGGAGGAAAGCAATCCAGCAGCTGAAACTCTGAAACAGTCCTTGGAAGGCAAACAAGAATTGCAAGAGTTAAAGCCACAAGAATCAATAGAAACAGGTCAGAAGGATCCTCCTGGCATAAGGGTCAATGAAGAAATCCTCAAGAGAGAGGGAAGAATTGTAAAGAAATTGCCAAGAGGGTGGAGAAATAAGAAAATTCCCACTGAAGGTTTCTCTCCGGGAGATAAAGTGATATCAAGTCATTATCTGCCAATCCCGCCTGGCCTCAAAACCATTCCTTCCCAGCTCCCTCAAGTGTTTACAATCAGGAAAGTTCTTTCTATGGAACGTTTGGAAATCATGAAGGAATCAAATGGGGACGTTTTCATAGTGAGAGGAGAGGACATCAAGCACTACAATCCACCCTAACAAAGGACAACCGTCAAGCTAATGACGTTAAAGAAGCGCTTGTTGGGAGGCAACCCAACCTGAGGTAACACTCCTTTGCCGTTTCTTTTATTTGTTTCAATAAAAAGGTGAAGTAGTTTCTGTGCGTTGCAAAGAATTAAGTTTGGTGTTTCACACCAAACAATGAATTCGTGGATCAATAATTCAAAGGGGAATGTGTGACCCTAAGTTTGGTGTTCCACCATACAGATCAACTGAACACAACAACCTTTGAATTATATGAAAGGAACAACCATTCTAAGCAATCACAGAAATGCTTAAAATCCTTAGCAGCAACTTCATTCCAAGGAGAATTCAAGGATTCAAAGAGCAGAGGAGTAAGTAGGAGACTAAGTTTGGTGTTCACACACCAACTTAAGACTCAGACACTTGCCCATACATAGTTGAGCTAACCATTCAAGTGCTTGAGAAGCAAGCAACTTCATCACTCTTTGCAGGAAAGGAAACAAGGATCTTAGAAAGAACATGAAGCAACAACTAGGAGAAGAAGGAGAAATCAAATTGTTTCCTGGCAACAAAGAGAAAACAAGAAATTTCACAAGGTGGTGTTGTTCCTTGACCATTCTTTAAAAGGCAAACAAAAGCATGGTTGTTCTGGTTTAAACTGTAATTGTTGAATCTTTCTGGAATGTGAAGTTTTTAGTATGAGTGTTGGTTTACTGCTTTGAATAAAGTGAATGCCTAGATGTTTGGATATAACTTCACCTTCTTAAACAAATGCTTGCCATGCTTGTTCTGTTTCCAAAAATAAAAGAAAAGTTTGAACAAAAGTAACTTGGCTCAATTAGTGACAAATCAAGTAGAATTAAGTGGTGGTATGCATGCTTGATTGTTTAGTCAGATCACTGGAAATTGAGTGTAGAATTATCATTTTTGTGTAGAAGTTTGAATACTGTCTATGGATCTTGATGAATAAATGTCTTTGGCCATGAAAAAGAAAGAAAAAGAAGAAGAAAAAGCCACTGAAAAAGGGCAACCAAAAAGCAAAAAAATTGAGAAAATAAGCTAGGCACCAATGGTTTGAACTTCTGAGACAAATGCCTGTGGTGTTATGTATTAAGGATATGCTTGGATGAATAGGTTCTGAGGAGTGTTTCAAGTAACTTGGGTTAACTAACCCGGGATTATCAACCAAAAGTCCATTATCAAGAGCAACCTAAATACAAAACATTTAGTCACACAAAGAGGTGCTGGGCACCAATGTCTCAAGAAGAAATGTGAACTAAAATGCTTGTAGTGGATATGTGTAGTGCACTGATAAGAAAAAGAAAATGCCAAAGGCTTGTGCAACACATGACACTGAGCAAACAAGGAGCAAAGGAGCTCTAAGAAAAAGAAAAACAAAGAAGGGAAAAGTGCCAAGGACATAAGAATAACAAGAGGCCATAGCAGTGTTTGATGGATGCAATGAAAAAGTGATAATCTTGCCTGATAAGAATGAAAAAGTGATGCTGCAATTTTCTGCATAAAACCCTTCTGAAGAACTTCAAATGCTTGCTAATATAGCCAATGTAATTACTTTCTGTTTCATACTTTCTTCTCAAATAACTCAGGACTTGCTTAGGGACAAGCAAGTATTAAGTTTGGTGTTGTGATGCCAAGGCATCTTAGGCTAGTTTCACTAGCATTTTTCTGTTAGTTTTAGTTGTTTTATGCATTTTCTTGAGCTTAAAGTAACCAAGAATGGTTAAATGAATAACAAAGCAATGAACCATCCAAACAGTATGATTTTGATGCAAATTCCATGAGTTTTTAGTTATATTACTTGAATGCTATGAATGGAAGATTTCTCATGAAATTTTGCAAGACTTTGATGCAGTTGTTTGGATGATTTCAGGGAAGAAGAGGTTAGGCAAGGAAGCAACAAAATCAATAAAGGAAGCTTGAATATCACATGTGGAGTTTAAGCTCCAGTTTAAGCTCCAGTTTAAGCTCCAGTTTAAACTCCAGTTTAAGCTTAAACTGGAGCTTAAACGCCAAAATCATGAAAGCTGAGGAAAAGCTGAAAGTGGCGTTTAACCTCCAGTTTAACCTTAAACTGGAATTTAAACGCCAGAAATGAGAAATGCACCAGGGAGCCATTTCCACGTTTAAGCTCCAGTTTAACCTTAAACTGGAGCTTAAACGTGTTCGATCATTCTCCTCCAGGGTTGCTTTCTCCATTTCCACGTTTAAGCTCCAGTTTAACCTTAAACTGGAGCTTAAACGTGTTCGACAATTCCACACTCCAGGGTTGCTGATACGTAAAAATGGGATTTCACGTATAACCGGCAAGTATACCGGGTCGTATCAAGTAATAAGACTCACAAAGAGTGAGGTCGATCCCACGGAGATTGGTAGATTAAGCAACTTTAGTTAATGGTAAATTTAGTCAAACAAACATAGTTTTGATTTCATGAGCATTTTGATTTTTGAACATAATTGCAAGAATGTAAATGACACAAAATGTAAAGAACTAGAAAAGAAAAATTAAATGAAAGTAAATAACGGAAACTTAAATTGCAAGAAACTTAAATGACATCAAAGATAAATTGCAAGGAATTAAAGGTTGCAGAAATTTAAAGAACATAAGAGTAAATAGCATGAATTAAAGGAACAAAATGTAGATGACAAGAAGAATAAAATGACCGAATGTAAAAGGGAATTGGGTTGTGGGAAATTAAACAACTAGAGGCAATAGAAATAAGAATTGATGGTAGAGAAGATCATTAGGGATCAGAGATGCAAGTTTTCATGAATTGATGTTAGTCAAATCCTTCTCAATCATGGGTATAGATCCATGGCAAGTGGGTGATTGAATCCCAATCTCTTGGTGATTCAATCTCTCTCAACATAACCAAATGCCACTCTCGTGATCTATTTGTTCATGAGAGAGATGAAGCTCCTTTCTAATCCAGCCACACAATTCCTATAATCTCAACCAAGGAGAGTTACATCTCACATACTAACCAAGGTATATTGATTGAAGGAATCATGAAAGGATGAACTCTAAACTGAATTATGTGGCTCATTCCTCAAATTCACCACATAATTCATGTAGATTAACCCCTCTCTCGATGGTGGTTGAATCTATGAAGAGCAAGAGTTCCCTCTTTAGATCAACCACTAAAATTGAGGAGGAAAAGATGAATTCACCAACTCATTTCAACAAGCAGAGCTCATCCCCCTAATGAATGTGGGGTTTAGTGAGTCATAGCTCCAATATCAACAACAATTGCCATGAATGAAAATTAAGCTAAGTATAAAGAAAGATGATGAAGAATAAGGAAAATGCTTAAAGCTTAAGAAAATCAAGAAGAGAAGTTCCAAGATGAACCCAAAATAGCTCTCTGGTTCTCCTCCCGGAAGTACCAAAGAGTTCTCCAATACAAGTGCTAAAAAGTCTAAAAATGTCTAAGTGTCAAAGAGTAAAAGTAAAAGTGTCAAAAAGTCCCCCTAAAGTACAAACTCAATCTCTATTTATACTAGTCCTAAAGATCTTCAAGTGGGTTAGCAATATGGGCTTCCTCTTTGTTGAATTCTTGGCTCAATTGGAGAAGTTGTTAGCCTTTGTGATGAATAAGGGAAGCAAATCAAGTTGGCACCAATTCTGGCCCATTGATGGGCGTTGTTGGCAATAACTCAGGCCTTAGTGCACGTTGGCAACGTGCATGCCAATTTCCTGGAAGTGAGTTTGAGACTTGGGCGTTGCTAGCCCAAGTTGTTGCAAACAACTTGCTCTTCCTCTTCTTGGCCTTACTTTCATGCTAAATGTAGCCCAGAATTTGAGTGTCAACCTTCAGCTTCAATATGGACTATTATACATCATTGGAAAGCTCTTGATGTCTATTTTCTAATGCCACTGGAATCACCTCAATTGGACTTTCCTAGCTCAAGTTATGGTTCCTCAAAGAAGGTAAGGTCAAGCTGCCAAGTTGTTGCCAAGTTGTTGTGAATAACGCACCCTCAACCCCAAGTTAGCAACGTGCTCGAGCATGACTCTCCCAAGGCAAGGACTTGAGGCTGGCGTTGTTGCAAAACACGCCCCCTTTGTGCACGTTGGCAACGTGCTCGATCCCACATCCAAGGATCATCTCTAGCTCCCTTGAATTTCATTTCTTGTTCTTGTTTTTAGGGCCTAAAGATGACTCTGGTTTGGCTCCAATCTTGTGCTCCACCGTGGACTATTACATATGGTTGGAAAGCTCTGAATGTTAGCTTTCCAACGCAACTGGAAGTACTCAATTTGGATCTCTGTAGCTCAAGATATCTTCCATTGAAGTGGACATGTTCAGGCTGCCTTGTTTTGGTAAGTTGGCGTTGGCAACGCCCATCTAGCGTTGGCAACGTGAGTGGTGCGGCATTTGGGCGTTTGGAACGCGGTTTGTGCGCCATTGGGCATTTGGCACCTTGGTTGGTGCGCCAATGGGCGTTTGGCAGCCTGGTTGGTGCGCCAATGGGCGTTTGGCAGCCTGGTTGGTGCGCCATTGGGCGTTTGGCAGCCTGGTTGGTGCGCCAAGACTTGGTGCCAAAATTTGCTTGTGTGTGGCGTTGGCAACGCCAGATTCAAGTTGGCAACGCCAACTTTGCTTCTTCCAGGGCCAAGCTTGATAGTGTGGCGTTGTTAGCCTGCGTTGTCCTCAAAAACGCCAATGCTTCCTAGCTCAAACAACGTGCTCGAGCTTCCATATTAGTGCCAAAATTGCTTGTGTGTGTGGCGTTGGCAACGCCACTCTCAAGTTGGCAACGCCAACTTTGCTTCTTGTCTTCCTCCAGGGCCAAGTTCCTTGCTTGTGTCTTGTGTGTGTGGCGTTGGCAACTTGGTTCTAGAGTTGGCAACGCCAACCTTGCTTCCAGGGCCAAGTTTGCTTGGTTGTGTGGCGTTGGCAACGCCCATCTTGAGTTGGCAACGTGCTCGAGCCTCCTTTCCTAGCTCCAGGCATTGCTTCCCACGTTGCCAGTGAACACGCCCATAGAAGCTGGCGTTGGCAACGTGCTCGAGCCTTCTTCAAGGCTCTAAAACTTGCTTCCCACGTTGGCAACGTGAATGGTGCCTAGTCTTGGCGTTGGCAACTTGGATGTTGCATGTGATGGGCGTTGGCAACTTGGATGTTGCTTAGTCTTGTGTGTGGCGTTGGCAACTTGATTCTAGAGTTGGCAACGCCAACTTTGCTTCCAGGGTTGCTAAGCTTGCTTGGTGTGGTTGTGTGTGGCGTTGGCAACGCCAATCCCAAGTTGGCAACGCCAACTCCTTGCCTTGGTTGCCTCCAGGACCAAGCTTGCCTTGTGTTGTGGAGTTGGCAACGTGGATTCCAAGTTGGCAACGCCAACTCTTGCCTTGGTTGCCTCCAGGACCAAGCTTGCCTTGTGTTGTGGAGTTAGCAACGTGGATTCCAAGTTGGCAACGCCAACTTTGCCCAGCTTGCATCATTCTTGCTTCCATGCTTCCTTGTTTCATCACCTATCATCAACAAGGGACATAGCTTCAAAGTCTCACCAATTCAAGCAATAAATTTCATGAGATTCATTCATACTCATTCATATATGCATTCCTTAAATCATTTGCATGAATTTGGCTAGAATTAACATGTTCCTTGATATCATCATGCATGGAAACAAAACTCATAAAAGGACTTGTTTATTTAGAGAAAATGAGTGAATTTAAACTAAAACTAACTAAACTAACTAACTAATGCAAATATGCATTTGCATCACAACACCAAACTTAAAATATTGCTTGTCCTCAAGCAAAATATAAAGGACTTTGTCACAAGAATTTAAGATGTAAGACTTGAATGTTCTCCCAGAGAGTAATTTCTCATTGAGCATGTTATCCTCACTTGTGTGGTCATGAATTTATTGTAATTGAACACAACTATTCAACTTTTTCAATTGAAATGCTTGCTTCACTACTAAATTGGTTAACTTCACTAGACTTCTTTCACACCTTAGCACATGATCCTTGAACCAATTTTTTTTCTGCTTATTTCTTTTTCCTTCTTTTTTTCTTTCCCTTTTTCTTTCAATTAAGCTCGAAATCTTGTCTTAAGGCGGCTCTTTAGCATAAGCTTTCAATCAACAATCCCAAACCAGTTGGTTCAAGTTGTTAAGTGTTGAGACACTCTTAAAGATTTACTCACTCAAGCCTCTTTCCTTAACACATTCAGTCACAGGCATATAACATTGAAATTTTGTTTGGATAGTGGTGTCCAGCACCTCTTTGGGTTGCTAAATGTTCTGTTATAGAGCTACTCTTGATTGTGGGTTTTCAATCGATAATCCCGAATTAGTTAACTCAAGTTACCGGGTGATGAAGCACCCCTCGGATTTACTAGCCCAAGTATGTCTCTTAACATCAATCACCACAGACACATATCCAACTTTTGTCATTGATGCCTAGCCTTTCATTCTTTGTATTCTATTTTCTTTATTGTCAAGGTTATTTGTGCTTTTACTAATAAAGTCCTTATGATCCTTAACCAAACTAGTCTTGTATAGCAGCATTCTTTTGAGTTCATTGAACCTTGATTCTTTCACAATAAATATACTAGCACTTTCCTATGGGACAACATGATCCTTTTTAAGCTAGATTTCTCTCTGTTCTTGCTCAAACTGCATCTTTTATTCCAATGACAAGTAAAAGTATTAAAGACAAGCAACCATTCCAAATCTGTGAGTGGTGATGCATGGAATGGGCAACATAAAAGACAATGCTTCAAAAAGAAAATGCATCCTAGAAGGTATACCATATTTCAGACATACATCTTCTTTATTTAATAAAACATAAAGAAAAACATAGGAACTTCACCACCTTTAGTCTTCATGTCCCTTTTCCTTTGCTTGATTCTCCTTGCTTTCCTTTGCCTTTTGGGTCTTCTTTCTTTTTGCTTCTCCTTTCTCCTTGTTGTTGTGTTGTTGCATCTCCTTTTGGATCTTCTTTCTTTTTGCTCCTCCTTTCTCCTTGTTGTTGTGTCGTTGCATTCCCCTTTGGATCTTCTTTTTGCCAAATTCCTGAGCTTATCATTGTCTCCTGTAGCCTCTGTTGATTGAATCTCACCCTTGCTAGTTCTTGCTGTTCAAATATCTTCCGAGCCTCATTAAAACATTTGATTTGTGGGTTGATCAATGGGGGTGTGGAACAGAGGTAACTAAGCTTTTCTTGGGTGCATATGTCATAGTCAAGTCTGTCCTTGTGCCTGGCTTCCTTGAACATTCTGTTTTCATTGAAATCTCTGTAGAGTGTTTCATGTCTAGCATCCAACCTATGGAGAAGTTCTCTTTGCTGAGCTTGCTCTATCCTTAGTTGAGCTTGTTCTTGTATCACTTTCTCCATGGCTTTTTCATGTTCCATAGCTGATTGTTGATGGCTTCTTGCATCTTGGCATATTGTTCTTGTTGCAACTCCATCATGTGTGTTTGGTACTCATTTTGTTGGTTCATCCATTGAATTTGAACCCCTCTTTGTTGATCCATCAATTGCCAAAGGTCCCTTTGTTGTTGCGCTTGTTCCTCTTGGCTTCTTTGAATTTGTGAATATTGCCCAGAAACCCCTTCCAAGGCGGCTTGGAGTTGGTTCATGTTCAAGGTGTGGGATTCATCCATTTCTTGAGGCTCCTCCTCTTGTCTTACTTCTTTCCTTTTCTTCCTTCTTGCTAAAGGTTGCCTTTCCAATTGGGTTGTGGTGATGAACTCCAACCTTTCTTTGGTGAGAGGCTTTCCAATGGAGACCAAATCAGTTTCTCCAAATTCTTCAAGAGGCACTCTAGCTTCTTCACATAGGCGCAGAATAGTACTAGGATATCCTAGCCAGCTGTCCTGTTTGACCTTTTGAGCTATTTCAATGATGTTCTTGGCTATAATGTCTCCAACATTGATTTCCCCTCCTTTCATTATGCAATGGATCATTATAGCTCTATTCACCGTTACCTCAGAGTTATTTGAAGTAGAGATCAATGACCTCCTCACTATGTCATGCCATCCTTTTGCTTGAGGTATGAGATCACCTCTCCGAAGTTTGAGTGGTCGGCCATGTGAATCCAATACCCAATCCGTGCCTACTCTGCATAAGTCACTCACCACATCCACATATCTTGGGTCATTTTCAACCCTTTCTTCATAGCTAGGTCGTTTGAACTGTTTGTGCTTGACCCTTAGCACCCTATTGATGGTGTCCGGGCTAAAATCAACATCCACACCTCTTACATAGCTCATGTATGGTTCTTCATCATCATATTCTCTTATCACATTAGTGAAGAACTCATGGATGAGAAGCATGCTCACTTCTTGAGGTTGGTCACAGAGAAGCTCCCATCCCCTTTTTCTGATTATTTTTTGTATCTCCGGATATTCATCTTTTTTAAGCTTGAATGGTAGTTCTGGAACAACATCTTTGCTTGACATCCAACTAAAGATCCGCTCATTGTGTTTGGATTTGAATCTTCTTTCATCAAATTCATCTTCTCTCCTCTCCCTTGATGATGATGCCATTGAGATTCACTTGCAAGGTTGAATCTCCCCAACACCAAACTTAGTTGAATGCTTGTCCTCAAGCACAAGGAAAATGATTTGAATGAGAGATATGAGGTAAGCACGGTGACTTAGAAAATGATGGTGAAGGAGATTGAGTGTTTCGGTTATGTGAGAGATGTGATGCTTCAAGAGGAGTTTTGTTGGGTAAAGATGAGGTTCAAGGTTAGAATGTGTGAAACATGGAGTAGGTTGGAGGTTGAGTATGAGTTCGGTTAGTGAAGTGAAAGTTGGTGGGTAGAAGAATGAATGATGAATGAATATGGTTGAAGTATTTAAAGTGAAAGTTGGTGGGAAGGCATTTAAGGCTCGGTCATGGCATGCTTCCTTGTGCACAATGCATGTTGATTTCTTTTTCCCCATGCACAAAGTTTAAAATTCATGTGACTACCCTTCCTTATGTATCCGTGATCTTTCTTCAAGATTCCCCATCATTTCTTTCCTTCTTTCATTATATGCTCCCAAGATTCCCCATCACTTCTTTCTTTCTTTCCTGCAACAAAATGCCAAAGGCTTGAGATTCTTAAAGTGACATTAATGGCTAAAAACTTATGATTATGTTCCTATACAAAATTGACTAAATTAGATTCCCTAATCTATTTTTTTAGCATTAATAATGCAAGTAAAGACACCAAACTTAGTTTGTGACTAAGTGTTCTATGGAATTAATTCCAAAGATAGCCACATCAAACTTAGTAATTTACCTACATTCAATGCTTTTTTTTTTTTTTTCACGTTTGTTTTTTTTTTTTATTATTTTATTTTATAACTAAAGTAGATGACAAAACTTTCATAGCTTAGCATTTTCGTGTATGTATGGACACCAAACTTAGTTTGTGGCTAGGTGTTATAGAACACACATTTGCCATTACTTCAAGATTGGCCACACCAAACTTAGTGCCTTGCATACACCATGTACTAGTCTACTTGCTCATTATTGGTTACTAAAACATGAAATTAAAAGACTCCCTGTGCATGGGTTGCCTCCCATGAAGCGCTTTGTTTATTGTCCTTAGCTCGACATTGCAGCTTCTTTGCTCATGTTAAGAGTTGCACACTCTCTTCCTTGCTCCAAGGGCCACCAAAATAGTGCTTCACCCTATGTCCATTGACTGTGAAGGTTTGTTTTGAGGCTTCATCAAGCAATTCAACATAGCCATGAGGTGATACTTTGGTGATGGTGTATGGACCAGTCCATCTAGACCTCAGCTTCCCAGGGAAGATCTTCAATCTTGAATTGAATAATAACACCTTTTGGCCTGGTTCAAATGTTCTTTGAGAGATCCTCTTATCATGCCATCTCTTTGCTCTCTCCTTGTATATTTTGGCATTGTCATATGCCTCCAATCTGAACTCCTCAAGCTCATTGAGTTGTAGCAACCTCTTCTCTCCTGCTGCTTGAGCATCTAGATTTAGAAGTTTGGTGGCCCAGAAAGCCTTATGTTCAAGCTCTACAGGGAGGTGGCATGCCTTTCCATACACCAACTGAAATGGAGATTTTCCTATGGGTGTTTTGAAGGCTGTCCTATATGCCCAAAGTGCATCATCTAGCTTCCTAACCCAGTCCTTTCTTGTTGTTCCCACAGTTTTCTCCAAGATCCTTTTTAGCTCTCTGTTAGCAAGTTCAGCTTGTCCATTGGTTTGTGGGTGATACGGGGTAGCTACTTTGTGTGTAACACCATACTTGTGGAGTAAAGAATTGAGTTGCTTGTTGCAAAAGTGGCTTCCCCCATCACTTATAAGTCCTTTGGGCACTCCAAATCTAGTGAAGATGTTCTTCTTGAGGAATTGCAAGACTACGTTGGTATCACATGTGGTGGTGGCTATTGCTTCAACCCATTTGGAGACATACTCTACTGCTACCAGGATGTATTTGAACGTGTAGGATGGAGGGAAAGGTCCCATGAAATCTATTCCCCACAAATCAAAGAGTTCCACTTCCAAAATGAACTTTTGAGGCATCTCATTTTTCTTTGACAAACCCCCTGTTCTTTGACATTCATTGCATTGGCTCACAAACTCCCTAGCATCCTTGAAGATTGAGGGCCAATAGAAACCACTTTGAAGGACCTTAGCAGCAGTTCTTTCGGCTCCAAAATGACCACCATAACTAGAGTTGTGACAATGCCATAGTATGTTCTTCATCTCATTTTCTGGCACACATCTTCTTATCATTCCGTCTGGGCATCTTTTGAACAAGAATGGTTCGTCCCAAAAGAAGAACCTAGCCTCATACAACAGCTTCTTCACTTGTTGTCTTGTGTACTCTTGTGGGATGATTCTTCCTGCCTTGTAGTTGGCCATGTCTGCAAACCATGGGACATGTTGAATGTGCAAGAGATGTTCATCTGGAAACTCTTCATTTATTGATGGAAGGTTGTCTTGGCATTCATCTTGTGGCACCCTTGATAAGTGATCAGCAACTTGATTTTCACTGCCCTTTCTATCTTTGATCTCAATGTCAAACTCTTGTAGGAGTAGCACCCATCTAATTAGCCTTGGTTTGGCATCCTGTTTTGACATAAAATACTTAATGGCAGCATGGTCAGTATACACTAAGACTTTAGATCCAATCAAATATTGTCTAAACTTATCAAAGGCATACACCACGGCTAGTAACTCTTTCTCTGTTGTGGTGTAGTTCTTTTGAGCTTCATTCAACACCTTACTTGCATAGTAGATAACATGAAGCTTCTTTTCCTTCCTTTGCCCCAACACAGCGCCAATTGCAAGGTTGCTTGCATCACACATGAGTTCAAAAGGTAGTCCCCAAGTTGGGGGTGTGATAATTGGTGCTGTGGTGAGCTTAGCCTTTAGAGTTTCAAAAGCATGCTTGCATTCATCATCAAAGATAAAAGGATTTTCTACCACCAGCAAATTGCTTAGTGGTTTTGCTATTTTGGAAAAATCTTTGATGAATCTCCTATAAAATCCAGCATGTCCTAAGAAACTTCTAACAGCTTTCACACTAGTTGGCAAAGGAAGTTTTTCTATAATTTCTACTTTTGCCTTGTCAACTTCTATACCCTTTCTTGAAATTTTGTGACCAAGAACAATGCCTTCGGGTACCATGAAATGGCATTTTTCCCAATTCAAAACTAAGTTTGTTTCTTGGCATCTTTTCAAGACTAAGGTAAGATGGTGCAAGCAAGTATTGAATGAATCACCAAAAACAGAGAAATCATCCATAAAGACTTCAATGAATTTTTCTACCATGTCTGAGAAGATTGAAAGCATGCATCTTTGAAAGGTAGCTGGGGCATTGCAAAGTCCAAATGGCATCCTCCGGTATGCAAAGACTCCAAAGGGACAAGTGAAGGAAGTCTTCTCTTGATCCATGGGGTCAACCACTATCTGATTATACCCAGAATATCCATCAAGAAAACAATAATAAGCATGGCCAGCCAACCTTTCAAGCATCTGATCAATGAAAGGTAGAGGAAAATGGTCTTTTCTTGTTGCATCATTCAACCTCCTATAGTCTATGCACATCCTCCACCCTGTCACTGTTCGTGTTGGGATAAGCTCATTCTTCTCATTAACAATGACAGTCATGCCTCCTTTCTTAGATACTACTTGCACTGGACTGACCCATGGGCTGTCAGATATAGGGTAGATGATCCCAGCCTTGCACAACTTCAGGACTTCCTTTTGAACAACCTCCTTCATTGTGGGATTCAATCTTCTTTGAGGTTGTACCACAGGTTTGGAGTTCTCCTCCAAGAGTATCTTGTGCATGCATATGGCAGGGCTTATGCCCTTCAAGTCATCAATGGTCCACCCCAAAGCCTCTTTGTGAGTTCTCAAAACCACAAGGAGCTTTTCTTCTTCCTCTGCATTCAATGTGGAATTGATGATCACTGGGAAGCTGTCTTTCTCACCAAGGAAGGCATATTTAAGATGAGGGGTAGTGGTTTCAACTCTTGTTGTGGTGCCTCTTCTTTGGTAGCTTCACTTGGTTCCTTTGATGCTTCCAACGTATTTTCTTCTTGTCCCTTGATGTTATGGACTTCCTCTTGTTGCATTTGATGGTTTGTGTTAAGCACTTCTTCAACCAAAGAGTCCACTACATCAATCCTCATGCAATTTTCTTTCTCAACAGGGTGTTGCATTGCTTTGAAGACATTTATGGTCATTTGTTCATCATGCACCCTGAAGATCATCTCTCCCTTTTCCACATCAATGATTGTTCTAGCTGTAGCCAAAAAGGGTCTACCAAGAATGACTGAATTGTTTCCCTCTTCATCCATATCTAGGACCACAAAATCCGCTGGGAATATGAAGTTTCCCACCTTCACCAAGAGGTTCTCAACTACTCCATTTGGCACTTTGATGGATCTGTCAGCAAGTTGGAGTGACATCCTTGTGGGTTTGAGCTCTTCAATCATCATTTTCTTCATCATGGTAAGGGGCATTAAGTTAATGCTTGCTCCCAGGTCACAAAGTGATTTGTCAACAGCCATGCTCCCAATCGTGCAAGGTATGAGAAAGCTGCCAGGGTCTTTGAGTTTTGGAGGTAACCCTTGTTGAATGATGGCACTACACTCTTGATTGAGAACCACGGTTTCTTTTTCTTGCCAACTCCTCTTCTTGGTGATCAACTCCTTAAGAAACTTTGCATACAATGGCATCTGTTCTAGAGCCTCTGCCAATGGGATGTTGATTTCAAGTTTCTTGAAGATCTCTAAAAACCTTGGGAATTGTTGGTCCTTTGCTCCTTTGTGTATCCTAGTTGGGTATGGAAGCTTGGGTACATAAGCTTTCACTCCTTCATTTTTGTTTTCTTTTTGTGGATTCATACTTTCCTTGCCATCACGGTTGCCTTCTTGACTTGGTGGATTGCCTTGTGGCTTGACAACCTCTTTGCCTTTGTTAGATGTTGAAGCCTTTTCTCCATCTTGCCTCTCCACTGTGTCTTGCTCTTTGGGTTTTGTTGCTTCTTTATTTGAACTTTCACCAACTACCTTGCCACTCCTTAACTGCAAATCCTTACATTCTTCTCTTGGGTTGGGTATTGTGTCACTTGGGAGGACATGGGTTGGTTTCTCGGCTTGTTTGGCTAGTTGTCCCACTTGTCTCTCAATGTTCTTCATAGTGACCACTTGTTCTTGTTGTCCCTTAGCTAAAGCTTGAGTGGTTTGAGCAAGTGCTTGCAAGGTTGCTTCCAGACTTGAGATTCTGGCCTCATGATGGTCAATTGGAGGTATGATGGGGGTTGATTGTTGTTGGAAGTTGTTGGGTGGATTAGTGTGGTAATTTTGTGAGTTGGATGTTGGTGCAGAGAAGTTATTTTGGTGGGTTTGTGAGTTATGATGGGGGTGTTGATATGTGTTTTGTGTTTTTCTATATTGGTTAGTGTTGTTGGTATGGTGATTTTGGTTGTTTGTGTTACGGGTGTGATTGTGGTTGTTGTTCTTTTGCCAATGGTTTTCTCCCCACTTTAAATTGGGATGATTCTTCCAAGATGAGTTGTATGTATCACCATGGAATTCCTCCTGAGAATTTGAAGTATTCTGCATGTATTGAACTTGTTCTTGTGGTTGTTCAACCGTGGTTCCTTCACCTTGGTTCCATTCAAGTGATGGTTGATTTGTTGTGTTCACTGATGCAAGTTGCATACCATCCATTCTCTTTGTTATCATCTCCATTTGTTGTTGGATTTGTTGGTGCATTAACTTGTTTTGTGCCAAGATAGCATCAACACCTTCAAGCTCCATTACACCTTTCTTTGGGGGTGGATTGTGTTGCCTCTCTGATGAGTAATAATATTGATTGTTTGCCACAATCTCAATGAGGTTTTGAGCCTCCTCAGCAGTTTTCATCATGTTGAGTGATCCTCCTGATGAGTAGTCTAGTCCCTTCCTTGCTTCTAAGTTTAAGCCTTCATAGAAGTTTTGGAGCTTAACCCAATCACTAAACATGTCTGGGGGACATCTTCTCATTAGTGCCTTATATCTTTCCCAGGCTTCGTACAATGACTCCCCTTCCATTTGCCTAAAAGTCTGAACCTCTGTCTTCAACTTGATGACCTTTTGAGGTGGGTAGAACTTTGCTAGAAATTTGCCCATCACTTCATTCCAATCATTGAGGCTTTCCTTGGGGAATGATTCTAGCCATTGAGTGGCTTTATCCCTCAAAGAGAATGGAAATAGCAACAACTTGTAGACATCTGGATGCACTCCATTTGTCTTCACTGTATTGCATATCCTCAGAAAAACAGAGAGATGTTGATTTGGGTCTTCAAGAGGTCCCCCTCCATAAGAGCAATTGTTCTGTACCAAAGTGATGAGCTGAGGTTTTAGCTCAAAGTTATTGGCCTGAACATTTGGTGTAGCAATGCTGCTCCCACAATGTCTTGGATCAGGGATAGTATATGAGGATAACACCCTTCTAGCGTGTCCACCATTATTGTTGACCCCTCCAGGAGGGTTGTGCATCTCATCCTCCATGACTTGATCTTCTCCCTCTGATTCCTCTGACCCTTCTTCACCAACTATGAACTTTCCTCTTTCTGCTCTCCTTAACCTTCGTCGGGTTCTCTCGTCCTCAATATCACGTCTACTTGTTCCTGACATACACAAACAGAACCAAAATCACAAGTGAAATATTCTAGAATTAGAGTGGAATTGGAGTTAGTGAAACAAAGTATCAAACAGTTAGTGGGCTTAACAAAAATAAAAAAAATGCTTAATCTAAACCACCTTTCACTTAATCATTGTCAACCTAACCATTCCCCGGCAACGGCGCCAAAAACTTGATACGTAAAAATGGGATTTCACGTATAACCGGCAAGTATACCGGGTCGTATCAAATAATAAGACTCACAAAGAGTGAGGTCGATCCCACGGAGATTGGTAGATTAAGCAACTTTAGTTAATGGTAAATTTAGTCAAACAAACATAGTTTTGATTTCATGAGCATTTTGATTTTTGAACATAATTGCAAGAATGTAAATGACACAAAATGTAAAGAACTAGAAAAGAAAAATTAAATGAAAGTAAATAACGGAAACTTAAATTGCAAGAAACTTAAATGACATCAAAGATAAATTGCAAGGAATTAAAGGTTGCAGAAATTTAAAGAACATAAGAGTAAATAGCATGAATTAAAGGAACAAAATGTAGATGACAAGAAGAATAAAATGACCGAATGTAAAGGGAATTGGGTTGTGGGAAATTAAACAACTAGAGGAAATAGAAATAAGAATTGATGGTAGAGAAGATCATTAGGGATCAGAGATGCAAGTTTTCATGAATTGATGTTAGTCAAATCCTTCTCAATCATGGGTATAGATCCATGGCAAGTGGGTGATTGAATCCCAATCTCTTGGTGATTCAATCTCTCTCAACATAACCAAATGCCACTCTCGTGATCTATTTGTTCATGAGAAGAGATGAAGCTCCTTTCTAATCCAGCCACACAATTCCTATAATCTCAACCAAGGAGAGTTACATCTCACATACTAACCAAGGTATATTGATTGAAGGAATCATGAAAGGATGAACTCTAAACTGAATTATGTGGCTCATTCCTCAAATTCACCACATAATTCATGTAGATTAACCCCTCTCTCGATGGTGGTTGAATCTATGAAGAGCAAGAGTTCCCTCTTTAGATCAACCACTAAAATTGAGGAGGAAAAGATGAATTCACCAACTCATTTCAACAAGCAGAGCTCATCCCCCTAATGAATGTGGGGTTTAGTGAGTCATAGCTCCAATATCAACAACAATTGCCATGAATGAAAATTAAGCTAAGTATAAAGAAAGATGATGAAGAATAAGGAAAATGCTTAAAGCTTAAGAAAATCAAGAAGAGAAGTTCCAAGATGAACCCAAAATAGCTCTCTGGTTCTCCTCCCGGAAGTACCAAAGAGTTCTCCAATACAAGTGCTAAAAAGTCTAAAAATGTCTAAGTGTCAAAGAGTAAAAGTAAAAGTGTCAAAAGTCCCCCTAAAGTACAAACTCAATCTCTATTTATACTAGTCCTAAAGATCTTCAAGTGGGTTAGCAATATGGGCTTCCTCTTTGTTGAATTCTTGGCTCAATTGGAGAAGTTGTTAGCCTTTGTGATGAATAAGGGAAGCAAATCAAGTTGGCACCAATTCTGGCCCATTGATGGGCGTTGTTGGCAATAACTCAGGCCTTAGTGCACGTTGGCAACGTGCATGCCAATTTCCTGGAAGTGAGTTTGAGACTTGGGCGTTGCTAGCCCAAGTTGTTGCAAACAACTTGCTCTTCCTCTTCTTGGCCTTACTTTCATGCTAAATGTAGCCCAGAATTTGAGTGTCAACCTTCAGCTTCAATATGGACTATTATACATCATTGGAAAGCTCTTGATGTCTATTTTCTAATGCCACTGGAATCACCTCAATTGGACTTTCCTAGCTCAAGTTATGGTTCCTCAAAGAAGGTAAGGTCAAGCTGCCAAGTTGTTGCCAAGTTGTTGTGAATAACGCACCCTCAACCCCAAGTTAGCAACGTGCTCGAGCATGACTCTCCCAAGGCAAGGACTTGAGGCTGGCGTTGTTGCAAAACACGCCCCCTTTGTGCACGTTAGCAACGTGCTCGATCCCACATCCAAGGATCATCTCTAGCTCCCTTGAATTTCATTTCTTGTTCTTGTTTTTAGGGCCTAAAGATGACTCTGGTTTGGCTCCAATCTTGTGCTCCACCATGGACTATTATATATGGTTGGAAAGCTCTGAATGTTAGCTTTCCAACGCAACTGGAAGTACTCAATTTGGATCTCTGCAGCTCAAGATATCTTCCATTGAAGTGGACATGTTCAGGCTGCCTTGTTTTGGTAAGTTGGCGTTGGCAACGCCCATCTAGCGTTGGCAACGTGAGTGGTGCGGCATTTGGGCGTTTGGAACGCGGTTTGTGCGCCATTGGGCGTTTGGCACCTTGGTTGGTGCGCTAATGGGCGTTTGGCAGCCTGGTTGGTGCGCCAATGGGCGTTTGGCAGCCTGGTTGGTGCGCCATTGGGCGTTTGGCAGCCTGGTTGGTGCGCCAAGACTTGGTGCCAAAATTTGCTTGTGTGTGGCGTTGGCAACGCCAGATTCAAGTTGGCAACGCCAACTTTGCTTCTTCCAGGGCCAAGCTTGATAGTGTGGCGTTGTTAGCCTGCGTTGTCCTCAAAAACGCCAATGCTTCCTAGCTCAAACAACGTGCTCGAGCTTCCATATTAGTGCCAAAATTGCTTGTGTGTGTGGCGTTGGCAACGCCACTCTCAAGTTGGCAACGCCAACTTTGCTTCTTGTCTTCCTCCAGGGCCAAGTTCCTTGCTTGTGTCTTGTGTGTGTGGCGTTGGCAACTTGGTTCTAGAGTTGGCAACGCCAACCTTGCTTCCAGGGCCAAGTTTGCTTGGTTGTGTGGCGTTGGCAACGCCCATCTTGAGTTGGCAACGTGCTCGAGCCTCCTTTCCTAGCTCCAGGCATTGCTTCCCACGTTGCCAGTGAACACGCCCATAGAAGCTGGCGTTGGCAACGTGCTCGAGCCTTCTTCAAGGCTCTAAAACTTGCTTCCCACGTTGGCAACGTGAATGGTGCCTAGTCTTGGCGTTGGCAACTTGAATGTTGCCTAGTCTTGGCGTTGGCAACTTGGATGTTGCATGTGATGGGCGTTGGCAACTTGGATGTTGCTTAGTCTTGTGTGTGGCGTTGGCAACTTGATTCTAGAGTTGGCAACGCCAACTTTGCTTCCAGGGTTGCTAAGCTTGCTTGGTGTGGTTGTGTGTGGCGTTGGCAACGCCAATCCCAAGATGGCAACGCCAACTCCTTGCCTTGGTTGCCTCCAGGACCAAGCTTGCCTTGTGTTGTGGAGTTGGCAACGTGGATTCCAAGTTGGCAACGCCAACTCTTGCCTTGGTTGCCTCCAGGACCAAGCTTGCCTTGTGTTGTGGAGTTAGCAACGTGGATTCCAAGTTGGCAACGCCAACTTTGCCCAGCTTGCATCATTCTTGCTTCCATGCTTCCTTGTTTCATCACCTATCATCAACAAGGGACATAGCTTCAAAGTCTCACCAATTCAAGCAATAAATTTCATGAGATTCATTCATACTCATTCATATATGCATTCCTTAAATCATTTGCATGAATTTGGCTAGAATTAACATGTTCCTTGATATCATCATGCATGGAAACAAAACTCATAAAAGGACTTGTTTATTTAGAGAAAATGAGTGAATTTAAACTAAAACTAACTAAACTAACTAACTAATAATGCAAATATGCATTTGCATCAGTTGCCTTCTTCTATTTCCACGTTTAAGCTTCAGTTTAACCTTAAACTGAAGCTTAAACGTGCTTGAGTTATACCACCTCCAGGAGTGTCCAACGTTTAAGTTGCAGTTTAAGCTTAAACTGCAACTTAAACACCACTAATTGAAAAGGTTTCTGGGCCAAAGATATTGCAGTTTAAGTTAGCATTTGAGCACAAACATTAACTTAAACGTACTCTGGTATGAAACCCAATTGAATATCATGGTTTATGGGATTGGGCCTGAAGAATTGATGAGTCTGGAATTTCAATTTGTTGAGTCATGTGTCATTACTTGATTATCACTAAGTTGGCTCAATGAATGTTACAGAATTGGATCAGCAGCCTCATCAGGATTATGGATCATAAACCCAAAGCAAAAGGAAATCAGGGAAAGGCCTCAAAGCCCAAGAAACACAACAGAAGCTCAATTTAGAAAGTGTATAAATAGGATAGAATTTAAGTTAGTTAGAGGACTTTTTTGGATCATTTTTCTAATTTTCATACTTTTGTAATTGAATTCAGAGCTATGACTCACTAAACCCCCTTTCATTGGGTTAGGGAGCTCTATTGTAATTCAATGAATCAATAATAGTTTTTATCTTCTTCTTCAATCTTTTCTCTTGAATTTTTGTTAGAAAGCTTCTCGATCTAATTCCATTGGTTAGTTGTCTTGGGAAAGAAACTATCCATAATTGGAATCCTTCGGAACCTTGGGAAAGGAATGGAGGATTCATGCTAGAGAAGCTTTCTCACAGTGAATTGGATTGGGGTTTGGATGGATATTGTGACATGTAATCCTACCAAATTGTGGTTCATGAAACTGTGTGGTATAATCAGTGATCGAGCGTCATCTCTTCTTATGAACATTTAAACCAAGGGATTGGGAATTTGTTTGTTTTTAGAGAGAATTGGTGAGCCAAGGGATTGGGATCCAATCATATAAGGTTGCCAAGCAAAATTCAATGAACGCATTGGTTGAGGAAGGGATAAAAATGTTTTGATTCGGAGATCTCAATATCTTCTGAAACCCAATGAATTCCCCATTTCTGATCTACCACTTTCTCTTTACATTCTGCAATTAAATTCATGCAATCACCCCGATCCCTTTTTAATTTCAGCAATTTAGCTTCTCGCTCTTTAATTCATGCAATTTAAGATTCCGCAATTTCAATTTCTTGCCATTTACGTTTCCCGCCAATTTTACATTTCGCAATTCTCATCTAAATCTTGATTCCGCTCAACTAGAACACACTTCTAATCCGAATTGCTCACTCAACCAATCCTTGTGGGATTCGACCTCACTCTATTGTGAGTTTTTACTTGACGATAACCGGTGCACTTGCCGGAAGGAATTTTTGCCGATCGTGCAATTTCCTAAAATCGCAGATATCAAGTTTATGGCGCCGTTGCCGGGGATTGGTTTTCGATTGATAATTCTCAAATTGGAAGTTAACTAGATTGAGCATTTTTCTTGTTTTGTTAATTCAGTTCAAGTTACTTGTTGAATTTTAATTTCTGCACTCTGTTACTTGCTTTCTTTCTTTATGCCTTTAAATTCAAGCAACTAACTCACTGACTCACTAACTATTTGAATTAATTCCTCAACTGCTCTAACCATACTCTTCCATTAACCAAGAGTATTTCACTTGTTTGTTGCCTGTGCTGTGTTCTTGTATGACAGGTAGGAGAGGAGAGACATCAACTCATCCATATACCGAACCAGAGAGGACCCTTCATAAACTTAGAAGGGAAGCAAGAGGGAAGAGAGTACTGGGAGAAGAAGAATCTGAAGGAGAATCCGAGGACAATTTTGAGGAAGCTCTAGATCTCAACATGGATAGAGAAGTTCACAACCATGAGAGAGCTGATGGAAACAATGCCATTCCCGAGAGGAGGGTTCTTGGTTCATACATAAACCCAACCTCTGGGAATTGTGGTAGCAGCATTCAGAAACCACCCATTCAGGCCAACAATTTTGAACTCAAACCACAGCTAATATCACTGGTGGAGAATCATTGTTCATTTGGTGGGAGTGCTAATGAAGATCCAAACCAACATCTCACAAAATTCCTGAGAATTTGCGACACTGTGAAGTCCAATGGAGTCCAGGAAGATGCCTATAAACTGCTCTTGTTCCCATTTTCACTTAGGGACAAGGCAGCTAAGTGGCTGGAATCATTCCCAAGGGGGAGCCTAACAACCTGGGATGAGGTTGAAAGCAAGTTTCTGGCACGTTTCTACCCCCCACAAAAGGTCAAGAGGCTTCGATCTGAGGTTCAGACTTTTAGACAACAAGATGGTGAAACTCTCTACGAGGCATGGGAGAGGTTCAAGGATTTGACAAGGAAATGCCCACCAGACATGTTCCATGACTGGGTGCAATTGCATATTTTCTATGATGGACTTTCTTATGAATCAAGGAAGGCTGTAGACCATTCATCAGGAGGTTCATTGAACAGGAAAAAGACTGTGGAAGAAGCCATTGAAGTGATTGAGACAGTGGCTGAGAATGAGTACTACTATACTTCAGAGAGACACAACACTAAGGGAGTCATGGAGCTGAACCATGTTGATACAATTCTAGCCCAAAATAAGGTGTTTGCCAAGCAACTAGCAGAGCTCACCAGGAAATTAGAAACAAATCAAGTGGCTGCAATACACACACAAGATCAAGAGGAAGTAAGCACTGAAGGAGGTGATTGGGAAGAGGCCAACTATGTGGGAAATCAACAAAGGCAACCATATGATCCACATTCCAACACTTACAACCCAGGCTGGAAAAACCACCCAAACTTTGGGTGGGGAAACCAGCAAACCCAACCACAAAACCACAAAACTTACAACCCCAACCAACATAACAATTCCACATACCAAAACTCCAACCAAAGATCATACCAAGCCACACAAAACACTTACTCCCAACCACCATATCATGGCCAAAATAATCAACCTGCCCAACCTAATCCGAACCAACAATTTCAAGATCAATTAAACAGGATAGAAGGAATGCTTGCAAACATGGGTCAGGACATAAGTGAGTTGAAAAGCTTTAGGGATGATGTGAGATCTACCTTAAGGAACCATGGTGAAAAACTCAAGAGGATGGAGTCTCGAGTAGGAGAGCTATCTCAACAGGCCCCCAAGTCAACTGCAGTGTTCCCTAGTGACACAGAAAAGAATCCTAAAGGGGAACAAAAGGGAGTGAGATGGGAAGAATGCAAGGCCATCACCATATTGAAGGAAGTCTCAGAAGAAGAAGGAATCAGACCCTCAGAACAGGAGCCAGAAATCTTGAAGGAAGGTGTGGAAGAAGCTAAGCAGGAAAGTGAAACTAAGCAAGCCAAGGAACTGCAAAATAAAGGCATGCTGGAAACATACCAACCAAAAGCACCATTTCCTCAGAGGTTAGGAGGAGGTGAAAAAGGGAAAACATATTCAAGGTTTTTAGAGACATTTAAGTCTCTCCATATCAATATTCCCTTTCTTGAGATTCTCCAGCAGATGCCTACACATATCAAGTATTTGAAGGAATTGCTGAGCAAGAAAGAGTTTTGAAGGGAGGACAAACTGTAATAATGAACAAAGAATGCAGTGCACTCATCAAGAAGGACATAGTCTCTAAGAAAACAGACCCAGGAAGTTTTCATATCCCCTGCATCATAGGGGAAACAAAAATTGACAGAGGATTCTGTGATCTAGGAGCTAGCATAAATGTGATGCCTCTGACTCTTATGAAGAGGCTACAACTGAATGAGGTGAGATCCACTGATGTAATCATACAACTGGCTGACAAAACTCAGAAGCAAGCTGAAGGGGTAGTTGAGAATGTGCTGGTGAAAGTGGGAAATTATTTCTTCCCCACAGACTTTGTCATTTTGGACATGGAGGAAAGCTACCTACACCCTATCATTCTGGGAAGGCCATTTCTAGCCACTGCTAGAGCGCTCATAGATGTAGAACAAGGAGAGCTAATTTTGAGAATACATGATGAACAGCTCATTTTCCATGTTTTCAAACCTGCATCTGAGCCTGAACCAGAACCTGAAAAGCCTAAGGATGATAGTAGCCATCTGTGTTTGTAGGAAAGCAATCCAGCAGCTGAAACTCTGAAACAGTCCTTGGAAGGCAAACAAGAATTGCAAGAGTTAAAGCCACAAGAATCAATAGAAACAGGTCAGAAGGATCCTCCTGGCATAAGGGTCAATGAAGAAATCCTCAAGAGAGAGGGAAGAATTGTAAAGAAATTGCCAAGAGGGTGGAGAAACAAGAAAATTCCCACTGAAGGTTTCTCTCCGGGAGATAAAGTGATATCAAGTCATTATCTGCCAATCCCGCCTGGCCTCAAAACCATTCCTTCCCAGCTCCCTCAAGTGTTCACAATCAGGAAAGTTCTTTCTATGGAACATTTGGAAATCATGAAGGAATCAAATGGGGACGTTTTCATAGTGAGAGGAGAGGACATCAAGCACTACAATCCACCCTAACAAAGGACAACCGTCAAGCTAATGACGTTAAAGAAGCGCTTGTTGGGAGGCAACCCAACCTGAGGTAACACTCCTTTGCCGTTTCTTTTATTTGTTTCAATAAAAAGGTGAAGTAGTTTCTGTGCGTTGCAAAGAATTAAGTTTGGTGTTTCACACCAAACAATGAATTCGTGGATCAATAATTCAAAGGGGAATGTGTGACCCTAAGTTTGGTGTTCCACCATACAGATCAACTGAACACAACAACCTTTGAATTATATGAAAGGAACAACCATTCTAAGCAATCACAGAAATGCTTAAAATCCTTAGCAGCAACTTCATTCCAAGGAGAATTCAAGGATTCAAAGAGCAGAGGAGTAAGTAGGAGACTAAGTTTGGTGTTCACACACCAACTTAAGACTCAGACACTTGCCCATACATAGTTGAGCTAACCATTCAAGTGCTTGAGAAGCAAGCAACTTCATCACTCTTTGCAGGAAAGGAAACAAGGATCTTAGAAAGAACATGAAGCAACAACTAGGAGAAGAAGGAGAAATCAAATTGTTTCCTGGCAACAAAGAGAAAACAAGAAATTTCACAAGGTGGTGTTGTTCCTTGACCATTCTTTAAAAGGCAAACAAAAGCATGGTTGTTCTGGTTTAAACTGTAATTGTTGAATCTTTCTGGAATGTGAAGTTTTTAGTATGAGTGTTGGTTTACTGCTTTGAATAAAGTGAATGCCTAGATGTTTGGATATAACTTCACCTTCTTAAACAAATGCTTGCCATGCTTGTTCTGTTTCCAAAAATAAAAGAAAAGTTTGAACAAAAGTAACTTGGCTCAATTAGTGACAAATCAAGTAGAATTAAGTGGTGGTATGCATGCTTGATTGTTTAGTCAGATCACTGGAAATTGAGTGTAGAATTATCATTTTTGTGTAGAAGTTTGAATACTGTCTATGGATCTTGATGAATAAATGTCTTTGGCCATGAAAAAGAAAGAAAAAGAAGAAGAAAAAGCCACTGAAAAAGGGCAACCAAAAAGCAAAAAAATTGAGAAAATAAGCTAGGCACCAATGGTTTGAACTTCTGAGACAAATGCCTGTGGTGTTATGTATTAAGGATATGCTTGGATGAATAGGTTCTGAGGAGTGTTTCAACACTTGGTAACTTGGGTTAACTAACCCGGGATTATCAACCAAAAGTCCATTATCAAGAGCAACCTAAATACAAAACATTTAGTCACACAAAGAGGTGCTGGGCACCAATGTCTCAAGAAGAAATGTGAACTAAAATGCCTGTAGTGGATATGTGTAGTGCACTGATAAGAAAAAGAAAATGCCAAAGGCTTGTGCAACACATGACACTGAGCAAACAAGGAGCAAAGGAGCTCTAAGAAAAAGAAAAACAAAGAAGGGAAAAGTGCCAAGGACATAAGAATAACAAGAGGCCATAGCAGTGTTTGATGGATGCAATGAAAAAGTGATAATCTTGCCTGATAAGAATGAAAAAGTGATGCTGCAATTTTCTGCATAAAACCCTTCTGAAGAACTTCAAATGCTTGCTAATATAGCCAATGTAATTACTTTCTGTTTCATACTTTCTTCTCAAATAACTCAGGACTTGCTTAGGGACAAGCAAGTATTAAGTTTGGTGTTGTGATGCCAAGGCATCTTAGGCTAGTTTCACTAGCATTTTTCTGTTAGTTTTAGTTGTTTTATGCATTTTCTTGAGCTTAAAGTAACCAAGAATGGTTAAATGAATAACAAAGCAATGAACCATCCAAACAGTATGATTTTGATGCAAATTCCATGAGTTTTTAGTTATATTACTTGAATGCTATGAATGGAAGATTTCTCATGAAATTTTGCAAGACTTTGATGCAGTTGTTTGGATGATTTCAGGGAAGAAGAGGTTAGGCAAGGAAGCAACAAAATCAATAAAGGAAGCTTGAATATCACATGTGGAGTTTAAGCTCCAGTTTAAGCTCCAGTTTAAGCTCCAGTTTAAACTCCAGTTTAAGCTTAAACTGGAGCTTAAACGCCAAAATCATGAAAGCTGAGGAAAAGCTGAAAGTGGCGTTTAACCTCCAGTTTAACCTTAAACTGGAATTTAAACGCCAGAAATGAGAAATGCACCAGGGAGCCATTTCCACGTTTAAGCTCCAGTTTAACCTTAAACTGGAGCTTAAACGTGTTCGATCATTCTCCTCCAGGGTTGCTTTCTCCATTTCCACGTTTAAGCTCCAGTTTAACCTTAAACTGGAGCTTAAACGTGTTCGACAATTCCACACTCCAGGGTTGCCTTCTTCTATTTCCACGTTTAAGCTTCAGTTTAACCTTAAACTGAAGCTTAAACGTGCTTGAGTTATACCACCTCCAGGAGTGTCCAACGTTTAAGTTGCAGTTTAAGCTTAAACTGCAACTTAAACACCACTAATTGAAAAGGTTTCTGGGCCAAAGATATTGCAGTTTAAGTTAGCATTTGAGCACAAACATTAACTTAAACGTACTCTGGTATGAAACCCAATTGAATATCATGGTTTATGGGATTGGGCCTGAAGAATTGATGAGTCTGGAATTTCAATTTGTTGAGTCATGTGTCATTACTTGATTATCACTAAGTTGGCTCAATGAATGTTACAGAATTGGATCAGCAGCCTCATCAGGATTATGGATCATAAACCCAAAGCAAAAGGAAATCAGGGAAAGGCCTCAAAGCCCAAGAAACACAACAGAAGCTCAATTTAGAAAGTGTATAAATAGGATAGAATTTAAGTTAGTTAGAGGACTTTTTTGGATCATTTTTCTAATTTTCATACTTTTGTAATTGAATTCAGAGCTATGACTCACTAAACCCCCTTTCATTGGGTTAGGGAGCTCTATTGTAATTCAATGAATCAATAATAGTTTTTATCTTCTTCTTCAATCTTTTCTCTTGAATTTTTGTTAGAAAGCTTCTCGATCTAATTCCATTGGTTAGTTGTCTTGGGAAAGAAACTATCCATAATTGGAATCCTTCGGAACCTTGGGAAAGGAATGGAGGATTCATGCTAGAGAAGCTTTCTCACAGTGAATTGGATTGGGGTTTGGATGGATATTGTGACATGTAATCCTACCAAATTGTGGTTCATGAAACTGTGTGGTATAATCAGTGATCGAGCGTCATCTCTTCTTATGAACATTTAAACCAAGGGATTGGGAATTTGTTTGTTTTTAGAGAGAATTGGTGAGCCAAGGGATTGGGATCCAATCATATAAGGTTGCCAAGCAAAATTCAATGAACGCATTGGTTGAGGAAGGGATAAAAATGTTTTGATTCGGAGATCTCAATATCTTCTGAAACCCAATGAATTCCCCATTTCTGATCTACCACTTTCTCTTTACATTCTGCAATTAAATTCATGCAATCACCCCGATCCCTTTTTAATTTCAGCAATTTAGCTTCTCGCTCTTTAATTCATGCAATTTAAGATTCCGCAATTTCAATTTCTTGCCATTTACGTTTCCCGCCAATTTTACATTTCGCAATTCTCATCTAAATCTTGATTCCGCTCAACTAGAACACACTTCTAATCCGAATTGCTCACTCAACCAATCCTTGTGGGATTCGACCTCACTCTATTGTGAGTTTTTACTTGACGATAACCGGTGCACTTGCCGGAAGGAATTTTTGCCGATCATGCAATTTCCTAAAATCACTTCCCACTTCCTTTCATTGATCAGATGCTTGAAAGGTTGGCTGGCCATGCTTATTATTGCTTCCTGGATGGCTATTCTGGGTATAATCAGATAGTGGTAGATCCAAAGGACCAAGAAAAGACTTCATTCACATGCCCAGTTGAAGTTTTCGCCTATAGAAGAATGCCATTCGGACTATGCAATACCCAAGCCACTTTTCAAAGGTGTATGCTCTCCATTTTCTCAGATATGGTTGAAAAATTTTTAGAGGTTTTCATGGATGACTTCTCTGTTTTTGGTGATAATTTCAATACTTGCCTAAATCATCTAACTCTTGTTTTGAAACGGTGCCAAGAAACTAATTTGGTTTTGAACTGGGAGAAGTGCCATTTCATGGTGCCTGAAGGGATTGTTCTTGGTCATAAGGTTTCAAGAAAAGGGATAGAGGTTGACAAGGCAAAAGTGGAAATAATAGAAAAGCTCCCTTCACCAACTAATGTGAAATCTGTTAGAAGTTTCTTGGGGCATGCAGGATTTTATAGAAGGTTTATCAAGGATTTTTCTAAAATAGCCAAACCTTTGAGTATTCTGTTAATGATTGATAAACCTTTTGTTTTTGATGAAAATTGCCAGCATGCCTTTGAAACTTTAAAACATAAACTCACAACAGCACCAATTATCACACCCCCGGATTGGAACTTACCCTTTGAACTCATGTGTGATGCAAGTGATATTGCAATTGGTGCTGTACTTGGACAAAAGAAGGGAAACTTGCATCATGTCATATATTATGCAAGTAAAGTATTGAATGAGGCTCAAAAAAATTACACTACAACAGAGAAGGAATTGTTAGCTGTAGTCTATGCATTTGTTAAGTTTAGATCATACTTGATAGGATCTAAAATTGTGGTTTATACTGATCATGCTGCCCTCAAGTATTTGATGTCAAAGCAGGATGCTAAACCAAGACTTATCAGGTGGATACTACTTCTACAGGAGTTTGACATTGAGGTAAGGGACAGGAAAGGCACTGAGAACCGAGTTGCTGACCATTTGTCAAGGTTGCCACAAGAAACAATTCAAGAAGCGTCGCAACCTGTGAATGAAAGCTTCCCAGATGAACATCTTTTGCTGATCCAACAAACACCATGGTTCGCTGATATAGCAGACTACAAAGTGGGGAGGAAGATACCCCAAGAATTCACTAAGCAACAAGTGAAGAAGCTAATCAATGAAGCAAGGAAGTTCTTGTGGGATGAACCTTATCTGTTCAAAAGATGTTCTGATGGAATAATTAGAAGATGTGTCCCTGAGAGTGAAATAAGAGATATATTATGGCATTGCCATGGCTCGGCGTATGGTGGACATTTTGGTCCAGAAAGAACAGCTTCAAAGATATTGCAAAGTAGTTTCTATTGGCCAACTATCTTCAAAGATGCCAGAGAATTTGTCCACCAATGTAATGAATGCCAGAGAGCAGGAGGATTGACAAGAAGGAATGAGATGCCACAGAACTTTATTTTGGAAGTAGAATTGTTTGATCTATGGGGCATTGATTTCATGGGACCCTTTCCCCCTTCTCATTCTTTCAGATATATCTTGGTAGCAGTGGAGTATGTTTCAAAGTGGGTGGAAGCCATAGCCACAACTACCTGTGATGCACAAATTGTCCTTCAATTCCTAAAGAAGCACATCTTTTACTAGATATGGAGTACCCAAGGGTCTTATCAGTGATGGTGGTGGGCATTTTTGTAACAAACAAATGGAGAAACTTCTTCACAAATATAGAGTTATCCATAAAGTGGCCACACCATATCACCCTCAGACTAATGGGCAGGCTGAATTAGCAAACAGAGAATTGAAAAAAATCCTAGAGAAAATAGTAGTTAGCACAAGAAAGGATTTGGCTAGGAAGTTGGAAGATGCACTTTGGGCATACAGAACAGCTTTCAAAACTCCCATTGGGAAGTCCCATTTTCAGCTGTTATATGGCAAATCTTGTCATCTCCCTGTAGAGCTTGAACACAAAGCATTTTGGGCTACTAAACTTCTAAACCTTGATTCTGAAGCAGTAGGTGAGAAAAGGTTGTTACAGCTAAATGAGCTGGATGAGTTTAGGCTAGAAGCCTATGAAAACACCAAGATATACAAAGAAAAAGCCAAGAGATGGCATGACAGGAAGATTTTGAAGAAAGAATTCAAACCCGGACAACAAGTACTCTTGTACAACTCACGACTCAAGATATTCCCTGACAAGCTTAAGTCTAAGTGGACTGGTCCAAATTTGGTAACTAAGGTCTTTCCTTATGGGAGTATTGAATTGCTAGATGAAGCAACAAAGAGTCGGTTTACAGCAAATGGCCACAGAGCAAAACCATACCTAGGAGGACAATGGAACAAGGAAAAAGAGATTCAGAACCTAAATCCTTCTTGAAGTACAAACAGAAGATGTCAAGCTAGTGACAATAAAGAAGCGCTTGTTGGGAGGCAACCCAACCTGAGGTAGTTTTCTTTTCATTGCTTTTTCAATAAAAATGTTGAACAATTGGTATGCATTGCAAGGAGCTAAGTTTGGTGTTGCACACCAAAACAAGTTAAGTGAGAATGAAGGAGTCTAAGTTTGGTGTTCCACCAAAAATCTCATTTAAAAACACATTCTCACCTCTTGCATAGAGCTAGCTCCAAGCAATCAAACAAATTATTCAACTACTTAACTGTTTTCTAGCTTTGATTCCATAACCTTTAGCAAGGACACAGGGTTTCAAATATGGTTAACTTGTTGCATCTGAGACAGTGGCAAACAATTAAGTTTGGTGTTCCCACACCAAAATAAATCCAAGAGCCACACTCAATCTATGCATACTAACCATACACTTAAGGGCTTGAGAAGCAAGCAACTTTGAGAACTATGCAGGAAATGAGTCAACAATTAAAGATTTTGTGCATCCTAACTCAAAGAAAACACAACAGAAGGAAGAATCAAACGTCTGCAACTTCAAAGGTTGTATCTAAACTTAATCCTTACTGCTGTGAATTGTTTTGAACATGGGAACCATTATATATCTTGCTAAAGTGTTTATTTAGTTGCAAGTGAAATTGCTCGATTAAGAATGCTAATCTGCATAATGCTTGTCATTCATCACTTAGCTTGAATTTTGTTTTGTTTCCCATATGCTTGAATAAAAGAGATTTTGTTTGAATTGAAAAGAAAAAAAATCCAATGTTGCATAAGTAGAATGGAAGTTAATGGTGGTATATATGTTTGATTAAATGCATAACTCATGAAATAATTGTGCATAATATCATTTTCATTTAAGTGAAAGTTAGCTTGCTGTTACAAAGATTCTTATCAATAAAAGAAAAAGCCCTTGGGAACAAAAACAGAAAGAAAAGGAAGAAGAAAAAGCCAAAGTGGCAAGAAAAACAAAGAATAAAGGTTGGACACCAATAGCTTGGACCCTAGGACATATGCCTGTGGTGTTTTTGTACTAAGATATGCTTGGATAAGTAAATTCTAAGGGGTATTTTAAAACCCGGTTGATGACAGGTCATCATATACCCATTTTTCAAGCTAATTTCACTTGTTTTATTAGTCTTTATGCACTTTCTTGCATCCTAAGTAAGTGATTTGGAGTGAAAATGCATAACTTCTTTAAATCAAACAACCACCATGAAATTAATGTTAACTCATGAGGTTTAAGCTAAATTTAATTGATTTTTAATTGATTTATAAGCCTTGTGAATTTAGTGATACTTGGAGTGGTTGTTTTGGTTTATTGTAGGTGAAGAAAAGAAGAAAAGGAAAAACGTGGCCTAAGAAAGCGTGGCCCAAGGAGAAGAAAGCGTGGCCCAAGAGAGAAAAAGGTGTGGCGTATGAAGGAGGAAAGCAAGCATTGCCCTCCACAAGGGCACACTACCCTCTAGGAGGGCAACATAAGGAAACAAGGCTTGGAAGGCAACTCTGCCCTGCCCACGACAAGGGCAGAGCACAAAATTGTGCCTTGGATCAAAGGAAGGAAAAACCTTGCCCTGCCCTCCACAAGGGCAGTATCGGGCCTTCATGGAAAATAAATCAAAGGAAAAAGTTCACCCATGCATGCCACAAGAGTCGAACACGGGACAATGAAGAAGCAAGGAACTAGGCTTGATTATGGTGCCAAGAAAGCCAAGGAAAATAAGTAGCGTGTGTTTCAGCCATGTCTCGAACGCGGGACTTCAGTTTGGAAACACTGCCCTGCCCTCCGCGAGGGCAGGGCAGCATTTTGTTGTGGCACGGCCAGCACACCAATCTGGCGCACCAAAGCATCATTCGGCAGCACCAGCAGCGCACCAAGGCAACAAATCTGGCGCACCAACTTTTTTTGCCCTGCCCTCCGCGAGGGCAGGGCAGCATTCTGCGCACCAAGCCTGCACCACGCTTGCACCACGCACGCACCAAGCACCAAATCCTGCCCTGCCTTCCACAAGGGCAGGGCAGCCTCCTGGAAGCAATCCTTCATGGGCTAAAATTGGATTAAGAATCCAATAAAATTCATTTCTTCACCAAATCCCAAGATCCAAGAATGGAAAGTGTATAAATAGAAGCTAGTTTGATGTAATGAAGGACCTTTTGCTCTACTTTTGAACTTTGAATTTTCCTTTGAACCTTGACTTTTATTTTAAGCTTTAGAACTTCTCTTGGTGACTTCACTGAGATTTCAGAGAATTGGGGAGGAGAATTGATCTCTCTTCTTCCTGATTCTTGCTTGGGCACTTTTACTTTTCTTGTTTTGAGTTTTGGGTGTGAAGAATTGAAGAAATTCTGTCTCAATCTCCATTCAAAATCTCTTTAATTCCTTTCTGCACAATTGAATTCAATTTCAATTTCCTTTACTGCTTCTTCTTCTATTTCTTGTCAATCGCTTTGTTAGCTTGGATCTGGAAAGGCAATTGAGGTCTAGGCTTTGCTACCTAGTCTCTGGAGACCTGACATCCCAATTTACTTTTGGTTCTTCTGTGAACCTTTGCTGCGTTTAATTTCCTTCTGTTTGAATTCCAATTGCTTCTAATTCAATTTCTGTTCTATTGATTGTTGCAATTCAATTTCCCTTGTTTAAATTCTGAAATCCCTATCCTCAAATCCCTTTTACATTCAAGCAATTTATATTCCTTGCAATTTAAGTTACTGCAATTTACATTTCTTGCACTTTAAGTTTCAGTCATTTACTTTCTTGTTCTTTAAGATTCTGCAAGTTTACTTTCCTGCTCTTTAATTTACTGCAATTTTCCCTTCCCCCTTTACATTCCAAGCAATTTAGCTTCTGTTAAACACAAATCACTCAACCAATACTTGATTCGCTTGACTAAATCAACCACTAAACTAAAATTGCTCAATCCTTCAATCCCTGTGGGATCGACCTCACTCATGTGAGTTATTATTACTTGATACGACCCGGTACACTTGCCGGTGAGTTTTGTGTCGGATCGTTTTCCGCACATCACCGGTCACTTAGATCAACTGATTTGGGATGGCCAATTGAAAGTCCACAATAAAGAGCAACTTAGATACAGAACATTTAGTTATCCAAAGAGATGCTGGGCATCAATGATCCCAGGAAGAAGTAGTGAGCCATGTGTCTGTGGTGGAAGATGTTGAGTGAAAAATAAAGCCAAAGGCTACTACTGCAACATTAGACACCAAACCTCCAAAAGAATAAGCTTGTTAAGCATTATAAGAAAGAAAAGTTAGCAAGGGAGTAATTAAAAAGTAAGTCTTATAACAGCAAGTTTAGCAAGCCTTTGAGGAAAGATGTATATTATGTAACAGCAACAATAATTGAGTTATCATTGTCTGCATAAAGACCCCATGAATCACATTCTGCTATATGCCTAATAAGGATATGATTCTTTTCTTGTTCATTTCATTTTCTCTTAGTTTTGATGCTTGCTTGGGGACAAGCAAGATTTAAGTTTGGTATATTTTCTCTGAATGTCAGCTTTCCAACGCAACTGAAAGCACATCAATCGGACATCTGTAGCTCAAGTTATAGCCCTTTGAAGTAGGCATGGTCATGCTGTGAGCGGCCAGATTTTAGCTTAGCGAAAATTTGCTCCAACCTCACTTTGTTTCATCATGATTCTGCCCTGCCCTTGGCAAGAGCAGGGCAGTGTGCGTGCTGGTTGCTCTCTTCTTTAATTTGGTCATGGGCCACGCTTTTAAAAGCGTGGCCTAAGGCTCCAAAGTGTGCTCCAACTTCAAAGTGTGTCCCAAAGCTCTTTTTTTCTCCTTTTTTTTTGCTTCTTTGCTTCTTTTTCTTCTTATTTCCTACAAGATTTATAAAATTAAAAGATCAAGGAAATATACCAATTAAGTACAAAAGCATTCAATATTTAAGCACAATTCATCAATTTCTTGTATGAAAAAGCATAGAAAAATAGGTATATGATGACATGTCATCACAACACCAAACTTAAACCTTGCTTGTCCCCAAGCAAGAGAAGAATCATGCAATAGAAATTGACAATCCAAGGTAAGAAGAGTAGCAAGTTAATGTTCATGGCAAGCTAGTTTTCTATGCATGCTACAATTACAAAAGAGATGTAAATGATTGATGCTTCTATCTACCTTATTTTATGAAATCTTTTTCTTATAATTCTTCCTTGAAACAAGATTTTGATTTTTTTTAGCTTCTCCTTTTGGGTGCTTTGCCCCATGAGTTGATAACAAAGCTACGACTTCTAAATGCTTTGTTTTCAAGTATTACCACTTGATACATAAGCACCACAAGCATTTAATTAGAGGACTTCATTAAGCTCATTTTTCTTTTCTTTTCTTGACTCTCTAATCATTGATGCTCAGAGCCTTGAGCTTTGAGGGAGTGCTTTTGCACTTGAGCCTAGCCTTGACTTCTAAGTGTTTTGTTTTCAAGCATTTGGCTTGATACATAAACACCACAAGCATTTAGCAAATAAATTGCCATTGGTACTCAGAGCCTTCAGCTTTCTCATTCTTTCCCTTTTTCTTTTCTTGCTTTAATTGTATTTGCTTCTTCAAGGTTTTCATGATTTCAAAAGATTTCACAAAATGTACTAGATGAAAAACTTCAATTAAATAAAATCCAATGCAATTGAGCAACAATCAATCATACTAGCTTTCCAATACTTGTATGCACATGCTAAATTCTTCTTTAATTCCTTGTTTGTTTATGATCATGATGATTTACTGCTTTTGAACTCACAAAACTCAAGTTGGTAGTCATAATGGTACAGCACCATGTTGTAAATCAAATTCAAGCTATGCTTAGTCATACCACACATGCATACAGAAAATATAAAGTCAATCATGCAATTTAAAGTGCTGGAAATAAAGGAGAGGAAAAGGAACTCTACAACCTTGTAGTTCATCTTCATTATTGTTGTCCTTTTTCCTCTATTCTTCCTCTTTCCCTTGCCAAACTCAGAATGCTTGCTCATCCTCAAGCAACAATTAGAACAATGGCTATGGGGCTAAGATGGATCATGAATGTCTTACACAATGAAAAGTTAGTAGTACATGTGTTCTAAGCAAGCAAAATTAAAGATAATAATCAAGGCACAAGAGACAGAGACATTGTGATTGCAAACTTAAGAAGGTGAGCACAATACATTGCATAAAAGATAAGTGGCACACCAAACTTAGTGTGACACTTTCACTTGGAATCAATGCAAGTATCTAGTAAAGATTTGAAGCAAATTGTGTTGCATAGCAACACCAAACTTAGAATGCAATCTTATGTCCACTTATTTGAATTAAAACCAAGCAAATAAAACTATTATTTATTAAGTACAATCACCAAGCTAAGAATCTATCATTAATAAAGCTCTCTTGGTAATGTATTAACAAACACAGTAAATAAGCAAACTAAAATGAAAGCATTAAAAACAAAGAATTAACTAAAGTAAATAGAATAACAAAATATCAAACCAAAAGAAAATTAACACTGCAAAGACATTATGGTTATGCAGACAAGTGGTGTTGCTGAATGATTTGCATAGAAAAATAGGTGGCACACCAAACTTAGAATCTTGGTGTGTCACTTTCATTTTTTTAATTTGATGCAATCATCCAAAAAGATTGAAAACAATGTGTTGCATGGCAACACCAAACTTAGAATGTAACCATATGCCAATTTATTGAATTTAAACAAAGCAAAGAAAGAAAACAAAGCAGAGAAGAGAAATTATACCTACGATTGGGTTACCTCCCAACAAGTGCTCTTTTAGTGTCATTAGCTTGACATGTTGTTCTTCACTTTCTTCCTCTTCTTCCAGTTTGTTAAGAGGAATGACCTTAAGGGGGGAGAAGATTCAGCTAGTGTCCCTTGTCTTGGCCTTTCCTCAGCAAGCTTCCTTTTGCAAATGGCTTGATTGATCTTGCTTGCTGGATTAGGGACAGAATTGGTGTTCTTGCTAGTTGCCTTCACTCTTTTGGATTCAAGACTTGGTTGCTGTGTGATTATTAGAGTTTCGTATTCATCCAGAGCTTTTTGAATTGGTGGTTTCATGAGCTTTTCTTCTATGTACTTCTCTGCTTCACTTGAGTGTAAATTTTCTGGAATGACTTCCTCACTTTCTTGCTCCTCCACTCCTTTCTTTGCACCCAACATTTGACTTAATAGTTCTTTTATGGAGGAGGTTTGTTGTTCTTCCCAAGATTTCTTCATCTCCTCTTCATATTTTTCGATCACAGATTCAAGGGAAGTTTGTGAAGATTGTGAATGTTCATGTTCCTTTGTCACCTCAAGTAGCGTTTGTGAATGTAAAATCCTTGGCTCATGTCCCTCATCCTTCATTGCAATTTTACTTGACACAGGGACCTTTTGTTTTTGTTTTTCCATTTTCTCCTTCCATGCATTCGACAATTGGCCTAACTGCACTTCCATATTTTTGAGGGAGTTCTCTTGTTCTTTTTGGTACTTCTCTTTCTCCTCCACAAATATTTTGAGCATGGACTCAAGCTTTGAGATTCTTTGGCTATTGGAAGTTTGTGTAAGTGGTAAGTTTTGAAAGGGGCTTTTTGTTGAAGCATGGTCAAGTGATGATATCTTTGGATGAATATCATATGGAGCATTAGAATTCCTTTCCCAGCCACCATTGGAATTATGACTTGCATCATTTTGTGGTGGAGGGAAATATCCCATATGGTTTTCTTGCTCATCTTGTGTCTGTGAAGCAGATCTCCATGGATTGGAGTGCTTAGAATTTGTATTTTCTTGGTGATATTTCCAACCACCATTAGAGATTGGTGATGGTGGGTGATATCCCATAAAATTTTGTTTGATCATAAGATGAGTTGAACTCTATTTGTATTTTGTAAACATCAATGAAATTTGAAATTCATGTCACAGAGAAAGAATTTCTTAGTGAGGCAATAGCTCAAACACCTTGCTATCAATTTAAAACAGAGAACAAAAACAAAAAAATGCTTGATCTAGACTTCTCACCCACTTAATCATTGTTGATCTAATCAATCCCCGACAACGGCGCCAAAAACTTGATGGTGTTTTTGCGGAAAACGAATTTTCCAACACACAAATCCAACCGGCAAGTATACCGGGTCGCATCAAGTAGTAATAACTCACTTAGAGTGAGGTCGATCCCACAGGAATTGATGGATCAAGCAACTTTAGTGGGTGATTAGTTTAGTCAAGCTAACATTGAAGTGAATTTGGATGAAGTGTAGCCAACAGAAAGTAAATAGCAAGGAAAATTTAAAGTGCAGAAAGTAAAATTGCAAGTAACTTAAAGAACAAGAAAGTAAAATAGCTGAAACTTAAATTGCAAGAATTCTAAATTGCATCAAATGTAAAGGGGGCTGGGGTGCTGGAAATTAAATGAAAGCAGTAGATCCAAGCTTAGAACAATTGCAGGGAGATTAAATTGCTTGAAAGTAAATTAGAAGCAATAGAAACAGAAAGGTAAAAATGCAGATGAAATAAAAGCAGCAGATGTAAACAGCAAGGCAAAATTTCTTGAAGGAGCAAACAGAAATTAAGTTCAGCTTAAGTGCAGAATAAAATTGAAAATCTCAGGAAATCATAGAGACTAGAAAACAAGTCTAGATCTCAATTCCTTCCTTGATCAAAGTAGAAGACAACTTGTAGAAGAGAAGAAAGATGAAAGCAGTAAAAGAAACTTCAGATCCAATTTCTCAATTTCCTCAATTATGCAGAAGAACACAAATGAATTTCAGATGGAGAATTGAAACAGAATTCCTTCAATTCTTGATCCAAAAATTAAGCAGAAAGGAAAATTTAAAAGAGAGAGCTATCTACTACTCCCTAATGGAGCGAACCTTCCCCCCTAATCGAGCTCCTATTGATGCCTTTATATAGGCTTTACAAAATGAAAAATGAAAATGAAATTAAAACAAATTACAAAAATGAAAATCATAATTTAATTGATCCATGTGCCTTTGAGTGATGATGTGGGCTTTGCTTGCTTTGGATTTGAGGAGAAAAGGGTTTGGTTGGCCTTGATTCAATTTGGAGAGGAATTGAATTTAAATGAAATTTTGGTTGAATTTTGGCCCATGTTGCTCCCAGGAGGCTGCCCTGCCCTTGTGGAGGGCAGGGCAGAAAATGGTGCGTGTTGGTGCTTGCGTGCGCGTTTGGGTGCTACAGGATGCTGCCCTGCCCTTGTGGAGGGCAGGACAGAAATTTTTGGTGCGCCAGATTCTGCTGCCTGTGCCTGTTGATGCTGCCGAAGCTCCCTTGGTGCGCCAATCTGGTGCGCTGGCTGTGCACCACAAAATGCTACCCTGCCCTCGCGGAGGGCAGGGCAATGTTTCCAAATTGAAGCCCCGTGTTCGAAACTCGGGTGACACACACGCTACCTATTTTCCTTGGTTCTCTTGGTACCAAAGTGAGGCTTAATTCCTTGCTTCCTCATGGTGCCGTGTTCGATTCTTGTGGCAAGCATAGGTGAACTTTTTCTTTGAATTTCTTCCCTTGGTGAGCCCGATACTGCCCTTGAAGAGGGCAGGGCAATGTTTTTGATCTTCTTGATTCCAAGGCACAGATTTGTGCTCTGCCCTTGTCGTGGGCAGGGCAGAGTTGCCTTCCAAGCCTTGTTCCCTTATGTTGCCCTCCTAGAGGGCAGTGTGCCCTTGTGGAGGGCAATGCTTGCACTCCTCCTTTATGCGCCACGCCTTTTTCTCCTTGGGCCACGCTTTCTTAGGCCACGCTTTCCTTTTTTCTTCTTTTCTTCACCTACAATAAACCAAAACAACCACTCAAAGTATCACTAAATTCAAAAGGCTTATAAATCAATTAAAAATCAATTAAATTCAGCTTAAACCTTATGAGTTAACATTAATTTCATGGTGGTTGTTTGATTTAAAGAAGTTATGCATTTTCACTCCAAATCACTTACTTAAGATGCAAGAAAGTGCATAAATGCTAATAAAACAAGTGAAATTAGCTTGAAAAATGGGTATATGATGACCAGTCATCAATGAGCGTCACATAATCATCACATTCATCATGTTCTTGGGTACGAATGAATATCTTAGAACAAGAATAAGCTGAATTGAATAGAAGAACAATAGTAATTGCATTAATACTCGAGGTACAGCAGAGCTCCACACCTTAATCTATGGTGTGTAGAAACTCCACCGTTGAAAATACATAAGAACAAGGTCTAGGCATGGCCGTGAGGCCAGCCCCCATAATCTAAGAACTAGACGTCCAAAGATGATCAAAAGATCTAAAATGATCCAAAGATGTGAAATACAATAGCAAAAGGTCCTATTTGTAGAGAACTAGTAGCCTAGGATTTACAAAGATGAGTAAATGACATAAAAATCCACTTCCGGGTCCACTTGGTGTGTGCTTGGGCTGAGCATTGAAGCTTTCATGTGTAGAGACTTTTCTTGGAGTTAAACGCCAGCTTTTGTGCCAGTTTGGGCGTTTAACTCCCATTCTTGTGCCAGTTCCGGCGTTAAACGCTAGAATTCTTGAGCTGACTTAGAACGCCAGTTTGGGCCATCAAATCTCGGACAAAGTATGGACTATTATACATTGCTGGAAAGCCCAGGATGTCTACTTTTCAACGCAATTGAGAGCGCGCCAATTGGGTATCTGTAGCTCCAGAAAAGTTGCTTCGAGTGCAGAGAGGTCAGAATCCAACAGAATCTGCAGTCCTTTTCATAGCAGTTTATGGGCTCTTTTTGGCCCAGATCCAAGCCCAGAGAACACAGACCAAGGGCTGTAAAGTGAAGTAATGAAGTGAACAATGGGGGGCGAATTTCAGAGAGAACTTTTCATAGTTTACATGTAGCTTTTAGTGAGGAAGGTTCTCTCATCTCTCTTAGGATTAGGATTAGGATTTTTAGAAATTAGGAATTTTTATTATTATTTTAGCTCCCAATTTTTCTTCTTCATCACAGGTTCAATATTCCTTTTACTTTTTATTTCTCTTTTACTTTCAGATATTTTGATGCTTGTATTACTTATGTTGCTTATTTGGCTTATGAAGTTTTCCATGTTAGATTTGACTGTTTTATTAATGCAATTGAGGTATTTCAAATTTATGACTGCTGTCTTTTATTTATATAAATAATCTAGATTTTTCTCCTTTTGGTCTTGGTTAAGAAATCAGTAACTCAGGAGTTATTAGACTCAACGTGATCGATAATCGCTATCTTTGCTAATTAGCTTGAACTTCTATATCCCAATCTTTTTCTAGGAATTAACTAGGATTTGAAGATCAACTAATTAGTCACTTGACCTTCCCTAGCACTAGCAAAGGTTAACTAAGTGGAATTAAGATTCAATTTTCATCATCATTCATAAGGATAACTAGGATAGGACTTCCAATTTCTCATACCTTGCCAAAAGTTTATTTTACAGTTATTTATTTATTTTACCTGCCATTTAAATTACTTGTTCCTCATCTTTAAAAATCCCGATTTACAATCTTCATAACCAATAATAAGAACATACCTCCCTGCAATTCCTTGAGAAGACGACCCGAGGTTTAAATACTTTGGTTATCAATTTATTTAAGGGTTTGTTACTTGTGACAACCAAAATGTTTGTACGAAGGGATTTTTTGTTGGTTTAGAATCTATACTCACAACACGACTATATTTTTATAAAATTCTTTACTAGCAAAAATCCTAACGTCAAAATGGCGCCGTTGCCGGGGAATTGCAAACGTGTGCCTTATTATTGGTTATTGTAAATATTTTTCTTTTACTTGTTTATTTGTTTCTTCTCTTCCTTCCTCATTTTTGATAACTACTATGAATTCTCACCCCTCTCGCTTTGAGTCTGGTTCTAATTTCGTTGCAAGGAATGGAAGCTATAACAGGACTATGCATCAAGGTCTAAGCAATCAAAGATGGATGGAGCCAAGAGGATCTGATCACCCCTTTAGGCAACAACACCCTCCTAGATATCATGGACAGAGACCACTCTACAATGCATACCAAGCTGATAGATATGGTGGACCGCCTTGTAGTTACCAACAAGCCCCACCCTATGCTCAGAGACCATCTTTTCAACACAACCTCAACCCACCATAATCACAAGTTTCTTTTCACCATTCACTACCATATGATCCTTATCCACCCCAACGCCAATCCAATTATTCCCAAGAACCACCACCCCCCTATGCACCATGTCCATATCCATCAAGCCAAGAATCACAGGTTCGCTTCGAAGAATCAGTAAACCAATTTAATACAACCCTTCATCAACTGGAGCAAGCAATAAATCAATTATCTTCCAGACGTTCAGTCCCTCAACAGACTCCCATGGCTTCATATGGAGAATCCAATGAAGAACGTAGTGTAAAGAAGACACGAGAAGCTCTAGTGGACAGCATAGAGTATAACTTCGTAATGGAACAAGTAGAGGACGCTGTCATTGTAAAGGAAGACGAGTTGATTGAAGATTTAGGAGATGCCAAACTGCCACTGAATCCAGAGTTGTGGAGAATTCCGTCAAGGAGGTTACAATTGATGCTAAAGAGAATGTTGTGCAGCCTCCAATGTAGATATCTTATGAAGAACTAGACGGAATAACCCAAGAAGCAAGTTTCCTTGATGACGATGATCACGAGTTGAGTCCTCTTATCAATGAACTTGCATCCGCAAGTGAATTCTTTGAGACAGAAGGATCTTCCCCAAGTGAATACGAAGATGATACAGAGGTCGACTTTTCTCAACTTCCTAATTATGACTCGAGTGACGAGGAAGATATCGAAGACTTTGATCAAGACATGGTTGAAACGGAAGAAATTTGCCAAGAAGTGGAGGAATTCACAGAAGGTTACAAGGGAGCAGAACTTATAGAAACACTGGAAACACCTATCCCAAGGCCACTACCACCCAACACAAACTTCAAGTGGGTAAAATCCTTGACCTTTATCTTCAAATTTCCACTTGAATATGGTTTGCTTGAAACAGATGGCCAGCTTAGAGCTCTCTGCGGCTTTAAGAGTAAGAAGGAAATGGCTCGTACTCAGAGCTGGTGCACAAGGTTCAATAAAGTTCCACGCTTCAACTCGAAGTGCACGGATTGGCATCATGATCAATCGAATGGATCTCGGAAAACGTTTGGTCACCATGGTGAGAATCTACTTTCTAAATCGCCCGACTGGAGAAATGCAGATCAAGATAAAAACGGGTGTACAGGTAGAATTTGGGATCCTGGAATCTATTCCGACAGTCGTCACCCCAGGAGCCTGAGAATATGTTTGAAGCTACTCAAAAGCTTTACATACCTTGTTTGGGACCCCAGAGGCTATTGGCATTCCAAGCATTGGTGGAGATTTCTGGATGAATTTAAACATAAGCCGCCATAACAGGAAGCTCATCCAATGTCCAACTTAAGGACTTTAACTAAAAGTGCTAGGTGGGAGACAACCCAGCATGGTATGGTCGTTTCTTTCTCAATTTCTTTATTTCTACTATTTGATTTTTTTTATGATTTCGTATTTTTATTGAACCTGGATGCTATTCATAACATTGCATTTAGCCTTGCATATCTGCATAAAAAAAAAAAAGAGAAGAAGGCGTGTGACGCGACCGCATCGCTCGGGCATTCGCATCATTTGCGAAAAACACTCCCCACGCGTCCGCATCATTCACGCGGCCGAGTGACCTAGGGATCGGCGTAAAGATCCAACATCCAGAAAGTTGGGCTGGAATCGTGCGGCTGTTGCGCGTTTCGCACAACACGACCCACGCGGTCGCGTCTTTGACACGTCCGCGTCACTTGCACAACACTAATCCCACGCGACAGCGTGAGTAACGCGATCGTGTCGCATGGATTGCACACCACCCCAAAGGAGACAGTGAGTTGCGCTTAACTGACGCTAGAATTGTGCGTTTCGCACGATTTCTAGTGACACGATCGCATGCTTCACGCGATCGCGTCCTTCATTATCTACGCATTCCATACAATCGCGTGCCCCACGCGATCACACAAACCCCATTCCACACAAGCCACGCGACTGCGTGCTCCACGCGATCGCGTGGATTGCAAACTATTAACGCCCTATGACGCGAACCCTACCCATCGCGCGCCCCATCAACCCCTTTCTTCTTCCTCTTCCCTGCAACCACCCCCCTCTCTCTCTGCCCTTCGCCGCCGCACCTCCGACGACCACCCAGACCCCACCGTAATGCACCCCTTCTCTCTTTTCCCTAAACCCTAAACCCTAAACCCTAAACCCTAAACCCTAAACCCTAAACCCTAAACCCTAAACCCTAAACCCTCCATCTCTTTCTTCTTCACCCTTCCACCACTCTTAATGATGCGGGCAGAAATTGGCGAATTAAAAATTATTAAAATATATACGTTGCAAGTATAGTTCTTAACTCGCCAGAAATCCATTTATCAATTTAGAAAGGTGTCACAGAAATTTAAAATTAAAATACCGGGAGTATGAATCCCAGGTCGTCTCCCAACGAGTTGCAGAAAGTGTGCTATTTTATTAATCAGATGTTTTCAAAAAGGTTTGAGTTGAGTAAACAGGAAATTAAATTGGAGAATTTGAATAATGTAAATAAAAGCCTTGACTGGGAGTTGATTAGTTGGAAGCCCCATTATTGTTGGATTACTCTCTAGATTAATTGATAATTAAAGTTTATCCTGTTTAGTTATCTCTTATTAGGTAAGGGAAAGTCAAACAAGTTGGAATGCTACGTCCGTTCACAAGTTACAACCCACTTAATTAAAAGGGATTGGTGTTAGTGACTAGAGGGCAATCCAACAATAAACCTAATTACAATCTTTTTTTTAAGCTTTCCAACTCAAGGGTTCCTTTCAATCAACTCCCCATCAAGTTAGGGAACTACTCGCTCATTGTAATGTAAAATTCATAACATATGAAAAGAAATTAAAGAAAGACATTGTAAATAAGAATCAAAATAATCAATTAAAAATAAAAGTAATCCTTGTATTAAATAATCCTAAAAATATTCCAATGGTAAAATTAAACAAAGCAAAAGACATGGAAGAGTAAAGCCAAGTAAAGAAAACTTACTAGAATGACGAAGTCTTGATGAGGTAATAACTCTTCTCAGTATCCCAATGCAAAAGTGGTAGAAAAATAAAATCCTAAGAACTATGAATGTGTTGAGAGAAAAACCTAGAGGACGAGTAAAAACCAGATCTGAAACTAAAACTGTGTAGAATGAATTGTTGTCCCTGGTTTCTGCATGTTCTCTGGCTCTAGTCTGCTGTTCTGAGCCGAAAACTGGGTCAAAATAGGGTCCAAAATCGCCCCCAGCGAATTCTGCAAATTATGCAGAACGCGCACGTCACGCGATCGCGTCATCCATGCGGACGCGTCTGGTGCACGAAATTGTGATTCATTCTTTTCACAACTCAAACAGTCCCCGGTAATGGCTCCAAAAACTTGGTGCTCAATACCATGGTCTAAACATAATTTCACAACTTCGCACAACTAACCAGCAAGTGCACTGGGTCGTCCAAGTAATAAACCTTACGCGAGTAAGGGTCGATCCCACGGAGATTGTTGGTATGAAGCAAGCTATGGTCATCTTGTAAATCTCAGTCAGGTAGATTCAAATGGTTATGGATGATATATGAATAAAGCATAAAATAAAGATAGAGATACTTATGTAATTCATTAGTGAAAATTTCAGATAAGCGTATGGAGATGCTTTGTCCCTTCTGTCTCTCTGCTTTCCTACTGTCTTCATCCAATCCTTCTTACTCCTTTCCATGGCAAGTTGTATGTTGGGAATCACCGTTGTCAGTGGCTACAATCCCGTCCTCTCAGTGAAAATGTTCAACACACCCTGTCACGGCACGGCTAATCATCTGTCGGTTCTCAATCAGGTTGGAATAGAATCCATTGATTCTTTTGCGTCTGTCACTAACGCCCAGCCTTCAGGAGTTTGAAGCTCGTCACAGTCATTCAATCATTGAATCCTACTCAGAATACCACAGACAAGGTTTAGACCTTCCGGATTCTCTTGAATGCCGCCATCAATTCTAGCTTATACCACGAAGATTCCGATTAAGGGATCCAAGAGATAAACATTCAAGCCTTGTTTGCTTGTAGAACAGGAGTGGTTGTCAGGCACGCGTTCATAAGTGAGAATGATGATGAGCGTCACATAATCATCACATGCATCATGTTCTTGGGTACGAATGAATATCTTAGAACAAGAACAAGCTGAATTGAATAGAAGAACAATAGTAATTGCATTAATACTCGAGGTACAGCAGAACTCCACACCTTAATCTATGGTGTGTAGAAACTCCACCGTTGAAAATACATAAGAACAAGGTTCAGGCATGGCTGTGAGGCCAGCCTCCAAAACGTGATCAAAAGATTCAAAGATCTAAAGATGATCTAAGATCCCCCGATTCCTCTAATACAATAGCAAAAGGTCCTATTTGTAGAGAACTAGTAACCTAGGGTTTACAGAAATGAGTAAATGACATAAAAATCCACTTCCGGGCCCACATGGTGTGTGCTTGGGCTGAGCATTGAAGCATTTTCGTGTAGAGAATTCTCTTGGAGTTAAACGCCAGCTTTTGTGCCAGTTTGGGCGTTTAACTCCCATTCGTGTGCCAGTTCCGGCGTTTAACGCCGGGCAGTTTTGAGCTGATTTGGAACGCCAGTTTGGGCCATCAAATCTCAGGAAAAGTATGAACTATTATATATTGCTGGAAAGCCCAGGATGTCTACTTTCTAACGCCGTTGAGAGCGCGCCAATTGGGCTTCTGTAGCTCCAGAAAATCCACTTTGAGTGCAGGGAGGTCAGAATCCAACAGCATCTGCAGTCCTTTTCAGTCTCTGAATTAGATTTTTGCTCAGGTCCCTCAATTTCAGCCAGAAAATACTTGAAATCACAGAAAAACACACAAACTCATAGTAAAGTCCAGAAAAGTGAATTTTAACTAAAAACTAATAAAAATATAATAAAAACTAACTAAAACATACTAAAAACATACTAAAAACAATGCCAAAAAGCGTATAAATTATCCGCTCATCAGCGTCATTCGCGTTTTTTTCTGCCACGCGTTTGCGTCGTCCATGCTTCCGCGTCACTTGTGCTTTTCCAATCCGCACGGTCGCGTGAGCCATGCGGCCGCGTCACTGCGATTTCTCCTCTTTCGCGCAAACGCGTGAGCCATGTGGCCGCGTCACTTCTCGCTGGTTATCTCCTCACTTTCTCATGTTCCTTCCATTTTTGCTAGCTTCCTTTCCAATCTCCAACTCATTCATGCCCTATAAAGCCTGAAAAACTTAACATACAGATTACAGCATCGAATGGAATAAAGGAGAATTAAAATACATAATTAAAAGTCTCTACGAAGCAGTTTTCAATCATGTAATAATTTTCGGAAGGAAATATAAATGCATGCTAAATTAATGAATAAGTGGATAAGGATCATGATAAAACCACACAATTAAACACAATATAAACCATAAAATAGTGGTTTATCAACCTCCCCACACTTAAACATTAGCATGTCCTCATGCTTAACTGAAGGAGATAAGATAAATAAGTATGAACATGTAGAAACTCATGCAATGCAATGCAACCTATATATATGAATGCAACTATATGATTCTTGCCCACTTGATCAAAAGTAAATAAGCTCTTCAAAACAATTACAAATCAAATTCCACTAATTCTATCATTATACAGTAAGACAGATAAAAGTGCAAGAAGATAGCTCATGAAAGCAGGGAACATGGAAATTCAAGCATTGAACCCTCACTGATGATGTATGTACGCTCTAATCTCTCTAGTGTATAGGGTAATCACTCTATCCTTCTCTAATCATGCTCTCTAACTTTTGTTCTTCTCCTAACCAATCAACAATAGTTAATATACCAATGCAAACATCATGAGGTCTTTTCAAGGTTGTAATGGGGCCAAGGTAAGGGTAGGGATACATATATGGTTAAGTGAGCTTATAAATTGAATCTTTAATTAACCCAAGCTTTAACCTAACCTATATATTTTATATAACCTTAGAATTCATACCTAGCTACCCAAAATTCCCTTTTACATTCCATACTCATGTATCAATTTTTTTTTTAAATTTTATCATATATGCATTGATCTTTGAATTATCAATTCAGCATTGGGGTAATTTTGTCCCCTTATTTATTTATTGATTTTTTTAATATAGACGTAAAAATAAACATAGCTTATCAATGCACATAGATTTTTAATTCTTATAGTTTCACATGAGTAGGTATCCAAATTCCCATTTTATTATCATGACACATTCCCTTAATAACTTTTGTTCCCACAATTTCCCATACTTAACTAGCATACACAATTCTATCTTAAGCTAACCAAAGATTCAATTTGGGATATACAATTGTTTTTCCGCTTAAGGCTAGTAATGTGGTAAAATATAGAACAAATGGGATTTAAAGGCTCAAAGTGGTTAACAAAGATAATTGAAAAGGGTAGGCTTAATTTGGATAAGTGAGTTTAAACAAATAATGGCCTCAATCATATGCAAGCATACAAACATAATAAATATTGGACATATAGGATGAAACAAAATATAGATTACATTCATAGAGAAGTAAACACACAAGAATAAAATAATTATGGTTAAATAATGTAACTATACATAAAGGCTCAAATCTTCACAGGTTATGTGTTTTTTAGCTCACAAATCATGTTTCAAATACAACTTCAAGCAAATTTATCATAAAATAATATTTAATTAAAATTAGTGAAATTTTGTTCCAAAGATAGAGTCTTAGAAGAAACTTATTGTCTTTTCAATCAAGTAAAACATGCATGCAACTAACCTATTACTATGAAATTTATCCTATTCTATAAAAGAAAGAAAATCTAACTAAAATATCCTAATTTATTGGTGCTAGGGAAGAGAAATTACCTCCGGAAGTCAGGTACTGACCGACCTCCCCACGCTTAAGGATTTGCACCGTCCTCGGTGCCATCTGTCAGGAACAGTGGTGGGCTGGAGGCAGTGTCTCCACAGTCGGGACCGTCGTGGTGCCCTGTGCTGGTGAAAGAAGTGGAGTCCAGAGTGCCTAGATCGTCATTGGGTCGGTGATTGCTTGTAAGTAGCTCCTTGAGGTATTTGAAACGGCGGTGGTTGCGGCGCTCTCGGAGCTTTGCTTTCTTTTCTTGTTGCTCCGATCGCTTCAGGATTTGGTGCAGCAGCTGACTAGTAGATGGTGGAGGAGCTGCAGCATCCTCTGTGGACTGGCTGGTAGTGACAAGTTGTGGCCTGAGATATCGCCCGTTAGGGACATACTGATCATCTCGTGGAAGAATGGTTTTGGTGTCTCCAGCTCTGTAGGATATTCCGGCTGCTGAGATAAGATCAGAGACCAATGCAGGGAAAGGTAAGTTGCCCGCGATCTGCACATGTTCCATAGCATTCCAGATATGTCTTGGTAAATTAAGAGGCTGGTCTGTGAGGATGCACCATAGTAGAACGGCCATGTTTGCCGTGAAGGAGGACTCATGAGTACTCGGGAAGACGTAATGGGACATAATCTGTGCCCATACGTGAGCCTCTAAGGTGAGTGTGGAAGCCGAGATTCCCTTAGGATGGGGAACGATGGTATCCGAAGATCCATTTACTGCCAGGTCGAGCGATAACTCTGAGAACAGCGTCCCAGTCAAAGGTGTATGCCTGGCGCTTGATCGCGGCTTTCTGAAAAGTGTCCAATCCTTCTGGAGCAGGAGGGAGATCTAAGGCTTGCTGAATGGCCTCTTCTGTAATGGGGACTTGCTTCTGGCGTAAATAAACAGACTGCAGAGTCGGCAGGTGGAAGTTGGAGTAGAATTCAACAACCCAAGAAAGATTAACCTGTCGTGGCTGTCTCTGTAGGAATCCCTAATGTCTTTGTGCAATTTGTGGCTCAACAAATTCAGCAATACGAGGCGGAAGGATAAGAAGGTGTTCATTGTTGTAATTTTGAGCTGCCAGAATAGGAAACATCTGCTCACAGTAGCGATTTGGGAATCGTGCAGTGTCCTTTGCTGGGAAGGCTCTTTCCTTTTCATCAACCTTGATAATCCTTTTAATTCTTTTTTTTGAGGGCTTGACTGCAGTTGAAGAAGGCTCTACCACTAATGATCTCTTCGTTCCTTTCCTTGCGGTGGGTTTAGGGGTAGCTTTCTCTTTGCCTTTCTTGGTGGCCATTCTGAAAAAGGGAAGAGAAAGTAAGTTAAATCTAAAGCGATAAAGCAAGGAAGGGGATTGAGTGAGTGATAATCAGTGCACGGTAAAGATGAATAAAATAAACACATGGTCATGACAACATGTGAAAAGATCAAGAAAGGGAATAGAATAAGTGCACGATAGGGAAGTAGATGCAAGATGTTTATTGGCATGCCGGCAAGGGCATGAGTAGCATAGATCAAGCATCACTTCGTAATAAACTATCACGTCTGTATTGGCAATTAAATGCAATTAATAAAATAGTAAAGGGAATTTGTGAAAAGCATGCATTGAATAGTAGGATATGATAATGTAGAAAAGAGCATAATGTCATACGGGCTTTTTCACAATCACATAGCATGCATGGTAAATAATCCCATGAAAATAATAAATTGAACATGCAAGTAACCCCGTTAAAAAAAATATAATTGCCAAACAATTATAAAACAATCCACAATGACCAAACAAATTCCAACACCAATAAAAAGGGAAAAGAAAGAAAAAGAAAACATATGCAAAGAAATTGAAAAGAAAGAGGAAGGAAGAAGAAAACATAAATAAAGAAGAAGAATAGAAAAGTGAAGAGGGAAGAAGAGAAGAAAAACCTTGATAATGGTGGGAAGAGAGAGAGAAAGTAGAAAGTGAGAAGGAGGGAAGAAGAGAAGAAGGGAGAAGGAAGAAATAAGGGGGGAAAAGAAAAATTAGGATTTGGAGAAGAGAAAGATAAGATATTTTGGCAATTTAGGTTGAGCTGTGCGGCGCAAGCGACGTGGCCGCGTGGGGCACGTGATGAGGGGATAATTTGTACGCTTTTTGGCATTGTTTTTAGTATGTTTTTAGTATCTTTTAGTTAGTTTTTAGTATAGTTTTAGTAGTTTTTAGTTAAAATTCACTTTTCTGGACTTTACTATGAGTTTGTGTGTTTTTCTGTGATTTCAGGTATTTTCTGACTGAAATTGAAGGTTCTGAGCAAAAATCTGATTCAGAGACTGAAAAGGACTGCAGATGCTGTTGGATTCTGACCTCCCTGCACTCGAAGTGGATTTTCCGGAGCTACAGAAGCCCAATTGGCGCGCTCTCAACGGCATTGGAAAGTAGACATCCTGGGCTTTCCAGCAATATATGATAGTCCATACTTTGCCCAAGATTTGATGGCCCAAACCGGCGTGGCAAATCAGCCTCAGAAATTCCAGCGTTTAACGCTGGAACTGGCATAAAACTTGGAGTTAAACGCCCAAACTGGCATGAAAGCTGGCGTTTAACTCCAGAAAAGGTCTCTACACGAAAATGCTTTATTTCTCAGCCCAAGCACACACCAAGTGGGCCCGGAAGTGGATTTTTCTGTCATTTACTCATTTCTGTAAACCTTAGGATACTAGTTTACTATTAATAGGATCTTTTGACATTGTATCTGTACCTCATGACACTTTACACGTTTTCATTGTATACTTTCCACGGCATGAGTCTCTAAACCCCATGGTTGGGGGTAAGGAGCTCTGCTGTGTCTTGATGGATTAATGCAATTACTACTGTTTCTTATTCAATCATGCTTGCTTCCATTCTAAGATATCACTTGCTCTTAACCCGGATGAATGTGATGATCCGTGACACTCATCATCATTCTCAACTATGAATATGTGCCTAACAACCACCTCTGTTCTACTTTAGATTGAGTAGATATCTCTTGGATTCCTTAACCAGAATCTTCGTGGTATAAGCTAGAACTGATGGCGGCATTCAAGAGAATCCGGAAGGTCTAAACCTTGTCTGTGGTATTCTGAGTAGGATTCAATGACTGAATGACTGTGACGTGCTTCAAACTCCTAGCAGGCGGGGCGTTAGTGACAGACGCAAAAGAATCAATGGATTCTATTCCGGCCTGACCGAGAACCGACAGATGATTAGCCATGCTGTGACAGAGCATAGGAACATTTTCACTGAGAGGATGGGAGGTAGCCACTGACAACGGTGAAACCCTACATACAGCTTGCCATGGAAGGAGCCTTGCGTGTTTGATGAAGAAGACAGTAGGAAAGCAGAGATTCAGAAGATGGAGCATCTCCAAAGCCTCAACCTATTCTCCATTACTGAAAAACAAGTAACCAATTCATGTTCTTTTGCTTTTTACAATCAATCCTGATAATTTCTGATATCCTGACTAAGATTTACAAGATAACCATAGCTTGCTTCAAGCCGACAATCTCCGTGGGATCGACCCTTGCTCATGCAAGGTATTACTTGGACGACCCAGTGCACTTGCTGGTTAGTTGTGCGGGATTGCAAAAGTGTTATTGCAATTTCGTGCACCAAGTTTTTGGCGCCGTTGCCGGGGATTGTTCGAGTTTGGACAACTGACGGCTTACCTTGTTGCTTAGATTAGGACCGTTTTGTTTTTTTTATTGGTTTAGAGTCTTTTAGTTGAGTCTAGTTTCATATTTTATGTTTGGTGTCAATTGCATGCCTTTGTTTTTCTTTTAATTTTCGATTTTGCATGTTCTTAGTCCCTTTTTGATTCATAAAAATTCTAAGTTTGGTGTCCTCTTTGTGTTTTTCCTTTAAAATTTTCGAAAATTTGTGTTTGATTTTCTAAAAATTTTAAGTTTGGTGTCTTTTTGTGTTTTTCTCTTTCCTCTTTTCAAAAATCAAATCTTTTTCATAAAATTTTTTTCAATCACATCTTTCTAATTGCTATTTTCAAAATCTTTTTAATTAACTATTTGATTCAGTTCTCAATTTGCTTTGATCTTATTTTCTTTTTGATTTTCGAATTTTTATTTTAATTTTCTTTTGTTTTATTTTATTATTTTCGTTTAACTCAAAAAAAAAAACAAAATTTATCTATTTGCAATCATTATCATTTCCCTTTTGTCCATTATGGACCTAAGAGGGATTGATCAGTCCAAAAGGACTCTGGGGTCATATGCTAACCCCATTACAGCTGCATATGGGAGTAGCATCTGTACACCTCCCATCAAAGCAAGCAGCTTTGAGCTAATCCTCACTCATTATCATAGTGCAGCAAAATTGCCAGTATTCCGGTCTTCCACAGGAAGAACCTACTGAGTTTCTGGCACAGTTCTTACAAATTACTGACACAGTACATGATAAAGAGGTAGATCAGGATGTCTACAGACTATTACTGTTTCCATTTGCTGTAAAAGATCAAGCTAAAAGGTGGTTGAATAACCAACCTACAGCAAGCATAAAGACATGGAAACAGTTGTCAGACAAATTCCTGAATCATTTTTACCCTCCAAAGAGGATGACACAGCTAAGGCTGGACATCCAAGGCTTTAAACAAGAGGATAATGAATCCCTTTACAATGCCTGGGAGAGGTATAGAGGTATGCTTAGAAAATGCCCCTCTGAAATGTTTTCAAAGTGGGTACAGTTAGACATCTTCTACTATGGGCTTACAGAAAAAGCTCAGATGTCTTTAGACCACTCAGCTGGTGGATCTATACACATGAGGAAGACAATTGAAGAAGCTCAAGCTTATAGACACTGTTGCTAGAAACCAATATTTGTACTCTAGCAATGAGTTCTCTCCAAAAGAGGAAGTTATGACAGTAGTCACTGATCATAATCCTCAAGAACAGATGAATGAGCTTAATCAACAATTGCTCCTGATGACAGAACAGTTAGCAGAATTTAAAGAAATGCTCCATGATACTAAGGTTGCTAACAAGAACATAGAACTGCAGTTAAATCAAGCAAAACAGCAAATATCTAAACAGATAACAGAGGAATGTCAAGCAGTTCAACTGAGGAGTGGGAAGACACTGAATACCTCTGTTCAAAAGAGCAGAAAGCCAAACAAGGAACAATTGACAGAGGATAACCAAACCACTGTTCAAAGTCCCTTTGAGGACAGTAAGAGCCCAGAGAGGAAGGTTATTGGCGTTCAAACGCCAGAAAGGGAAGGAAATCTGGCGTTAAACGCCCATTCCTTGCCCAGTTCTGGCGTTCAAACGCCAGAAAAGGGGGAAAAATTGGCGTTAAACGCCCATTTTCCACCCAATCCTGGCGTTCAGACGCCAAGGGAGGATCAGACACCTGAGAGTGCTGACAGTAATCCCTCTAACAAGGTTTCTTCAACCACTTCTGTAAGGAATAAACCTGCAGCATCTAAGGTTGAAGAATATCAAGCCAAGATGCCTTATCCTCAGAAACTCCGCAAAGCGGAACAGGATAAACAATTTGCCCGCTTTGCAGACTATCTAAGGACTCTTAAAATAAAGATTCCGTTTGCAGAGGCACTTGAGCAAATACCTTCTTATGCTAAGTTCATGAAAGAGATCTTAAGTCATAAGAAGGATTGGAGAGAAACTGAAAAAGTGCTTCTCACTGAAGAATGCAGTGCAGTCATTCTGAAAAGCTTACCAGAAAAGCTTCAAGATCCTGGAAGCTTTATGATACCATGCACATTAGAGGGCGCTTGCACCAAGACAGCCCTATGTGATCTTGGAGCAAGCATCAATCTAATACCTGCATCCACTATCAGAAAGCTTGGGTTGGCTGGAGAAGTCAAACCAACCAGGATATGCCTCCAACTTGCTGATGGCTCCATTAAAAACCCATCAGGCATAATAGAGGACATGATTGTCAAGGTTGGGCCATTTGCCTTTCCAACTGACTTTGTGGTGCTGGAAATGGAGGAGCACAAAAATGCAACTCTCATTCTAGGAAGACCTTTCCTAGCAACTGGACGAACTCTCATTGATGTACAAAGAGGGGAAGTAACCCTGAGAGTCAATGAGGATGAGTTCAAGTTGAATGCTGTAAAAGCTATGCAGCATCCAGACACACCAAATGACTGCATGGGCGCTGACATTATTGACTCTCTGGTAGAAGAGATCAATATGGCTGAAAGCCTAGAATCAGAGCTTGAGGACATCTTCAAAGATGCTCAACCTGATCAAGAAGAACTAGAGGAAGCAAAGGAATTTTCGAAAATTCCTCAGGAGGAGGATAAACCTCCCAAACCTGAACTCAAACCTCTACCACCATCCCTGAAGTACGCATTTCTGGGAGAGGGTGACACTTTTCCAGTGATTATAAGCTCTGCTTTGAATCCACAGGAAGAGGAAGCACTGATTCAAGTGCTAAGGACACACAAGACAGCTCTTGGGTGGTCCATAAGTGATCTCAAGGGCATTAGCCCAGCTAGATGCATGCACAAGATCCTGTTGGAGGATAATGCCAAACCAGTGGTCCAACCACAAAGGAGGCTAAATCCAGCCATGAAGGAGGTAGTGCAGAAAGAGGTCACTAAATTACTAGAGGCTGGGATTATTTATCCTATTTCTGATAGCCCCTGGGTGAGCCCTGTCCAAGTTGTCCCCAAAAAGGGAGGCATGACAGTGATTCATAATGAAAAAAATGAACTGGTTCCTACAAGAACAGTCACAGGGTGGCGCATGTGTATTGACTACAGAAGGCTCATACAGCCACCAGAAAGGATCATTTTCCTTTACCATTCATAGACCAAATGCTAGAAAGACTAGCTGGTCATGATTACTACTGCTTTTTGGATGGCTATTCAGGCTACAACCAAATTGCAGTAGATCCTCAGGACCAAGAGAAAACAGCATTTACTTGCCCTTCTGGCGTGTTTGCCTACAGAAGGATGCCTTTTGGTCTGTGCAATGCACCTGCAACCTTTCAGAGGTGCATGCTCTCTATCTTCTCAGATATGGTAGAGAAATTTCTGGAAGTCTTCATGGATGACTTCTCAGTATATGGAGACTCATTCAGCTCCTGTCTTAACCACCTAGCACTTGTCCTGAAAAGATGCCAAGAGACTAACCTGGTTTTAAACTGGGAGAAATGTCACTTTATGGTGACTGAGGGAATTGTCCTTGGGCATAAAATTTCAAGTAGGGGAATAGAGGTGGATAAGGCAAAGGTAGAAGTAATTGAAAAATTACCACCACCTGCCAATGTTAAGGCAATCAGAAGCTTTCTGGGGCATGCATGATTTTACAGAAGGTTTATCAAGGATTTTTCGAAAATTGCAAAACCTCTGAGTAACCTGCTAGCTGCTGACACACCATTTATGTTTGACACACAGTGTCTGCAGGCATTTGAGACCCTGAAAGCTAAACTGGTCACAACACCAGTCATCTCTGCACCAGATTGGGCATTACCATTTGAATTAATGTGTGATGCCAGTGATCATGCCATTGGTGCAGTGTTGGGACAGAGGCATAATAAACTTCTGCACGTCATTTATTATGCTAGCCGTGTTCTAAATGATGCACAGAAGAATTACACAACCACAGAAAAAGAATTACTTGCAGTGGTTTATGCCATTGACAAGTTTAGATCTTACCTAGTGGGATCCAAAGTGATTGTGTACACTGACCATGCTGCTCTTAAATACTTACTCACAAAGCAGGATTCAAAACCCAGGCTTATCAGATGGGTGTTGCTTCTGCAAGAGTTTGATATAGAAATAAGAGACAAAAAAGGGACAGAGAACCAAGTAGCTGATCATCTATCCCGAATAGAACCAGTAGCTGGGGCGTCCCTCCCTTCTACTGAGATCTCTGAGACTTTCCCAGATGAGCAACTCTTTGCCATTCAGGAAGCTCCATGGTTTGCAGATATTGCAAATTATAAAGCTGTGAGGTTCATACCCAAGGAGTACAGCAGTGTGCAAAGAAAGAAATTAATTTCAGATGCCAAGTATTACCTCTGGGATGAACCATATCTCTTTAAGAGATGTGCTGACGGAGTGATCCGCAGATGTATACCCAGAGAAGAAGCACAAAGGATCCTATGGCATTGCCATGGATCACAGTATGGAGGACATTTTGGAAGTGAGCGAACAGCCACTAAAGTCCTCCAGTGTGGCTTCTACTGGCCTACTCTCTATAAAGATTCCCGAGAGTTTGTGCGTAACTGTGACAGTTGCCAAAGAGCTGGTAACCTGCCTCACGGATATGCCATGCCTCAACAAGGGATATTAGAGATATAATTGTTTGATGTATGGGGAATTGACTTCATGGGGCCATTCCCACCATCATACTCAAACACTTACATTCTGGTGGCGGTGGACTATGTATCTAAGTGGGTAGAAGAAATCGCTACACCCACTAATGATACCAAGACCGTGCTAAAATTCCTCCAGAAACACATCTTCAGCAGATTTGGTGTTCCCAGAGTACTAATCAGTGATGGGGGCTCTCATTTCTGCAACAGACAGCTATACTCTGCTATGGTTAGATATGGAATTAGCCATAAAGTGGTGACTCCGTATCATCCACAGACAAATGGGCAAGCTGAAGTCTCTAACAGAGAGCTAAAAAGAATCCTAGAACGGACTGTGATAGCCCGAAGAAAGGATTGGGCAAAGAGCTTGGATGATGCTCTGTGGGCATACAGAACAGCATTCAAGACTCCTATAGGAACCTCTCCATACCAACTGGTGTATGGGAAGGCCTGTCATTTGCCTGTGGAATTGGAACATAAAGCCTACTGGGCAACCAGATTCCTAAACATGGATGCTCAGTTAGCTGGTGAAAAAAGATTGCTCCAGTTAAATGAGCTAGAGGAGTTCCGACTCAATGCCTTTGAAAATGCAAAAATTTATAAGGAAAAGGCAAAGAAGTGGCATGACAAGAAGTTGTCAACCAGAGTCTTTGAGCCAGGACAAAAAGTTCTGCTCTTCAACTCTAGGCTCAAATTGTTTCCAGGAAAACTCAAATCCCGGTGGAGGGGTCCGTATGTGATCACAGGAGTGTCACCATATGGATATGTTGAGCTTCGGGATATTGATTCTGACAAAAAGTTCATTGTTAATGGACAGAGAATCAAGCATTATCTTGAAAGCAATTTTGAGCAGGAATGCTCAAAACTGAGACTTGAGTGATTCTCAGTAAAAGTCCAGCTAAAGACAGTAAAGAAGCGCTTGCTGGGAGGCAATCCAGTCATTAGGAGGTTATATGATTAGTTCTTACAGAGGCAAGTATCAAAAATGAAGGAATTCACAGAGTTACAGAAGGATTCAGCTCAAAAAGCAGAGAAAAAGAGCTTACTGGCGAAAAAACGCCAGTAAGGGGCATTTTGGGCGTTAAACGCCAGAATGGGTATCATTCTGGGCGTTTAACGCCAGGAATGGTGCCATTTTGGGTGTTAAACGCCAGAATGGGCACCATTCTGGGCGTTTAACGCCAGGTGTGCAGCATCCTGGGCGTTCAGAAAAACGCCCAGTGATAAAGGATTTCTGGCGTTTAACGCCAGCCAGGGCACCTGGCTGGGCGTTAAACGCCCAAAAGGGGCATCAATTGGGCGTTAAACGCCAGAATGGGTGCCATTCTGGGCGTTTAACGCCAGAAAGGTGGGGGGACCACAATTTTGTTTTCAAATCAGATTTTTTCAAACTTTCCTTTTCTTACCCATATTTTTCTACAAAAATACATTTCAAACTCTCATCATTCACTTTCAAATTTTCAAAAATCTAAGATCACTCTTCAAATCTCTCAAATCATTCCCAAATTTTGTTCAAAAAATTTTCACCCTTTTCTCAACTTCTTTCCATATCTTCTCAAATCTCCTTTCAAATTTCTCTCTTTTTTTCGAAAACTCCCCTCCCCACCTTATAAATACACGTTTGGCTCCCTCTTTCCACCACACCATTCGAATTTCCTCTTCCTCCCCCTCTCTTCTTTCCTTTCTTTTGCTTGAGGACAAGCAAACCTCTAAGTTTGGTGTGCTTTTCCGTGATCACTAAGCCAAGATTCATCAAGATCATGGCTCCTAAGGGAAAACAAACCAATTTAAGAGGAAAGAAAGAGAATAATCCAAAGAATCTTTGGAATCAAGAGAAGTTCTTAACCAAAGAACATGAAGACCATTATCACAAAATAATGGGTCTGAGGTCAGTGATCCCGGAAGTAAAATTTGATCTGAAAGAAGATGAATATCCGGGGATCCAAGAGCAAATTCGAAACAGAGGATGGGAAGTTCTAACCAATCCTGGGACAAAGGTTGGAAGGAACATGGTTCAGGAATTCTACTCAAATCTGTGGCTGACAGATAAGCAGAGAATGACTGGAACCGCTTACCATACCTACAGAACCATGGTCAGAGGGAAAGTTATGTACTTCCATCTGGACAAAATAAGAGAAATCTTCAAGTTGCCTCAACTGCAAGATGATCCTGACTCCTTTAATAGGAGAATGGTGAGAGCAGACAAAGGGTTGGATCAAGTTCTAGAGGACATATGCCTCCCTGGAACTAAGTGGATAACCAATTCAAAGGGTGTCCCAAACCAACTCAAGAGGGGAGACCTCAAACCAATTGCAAGAGGTTGGCTAGACTTTATTGGGCGTTCCATATTGCCCACTAGCAACCGTTCTGAAGTCACCATCAAGAGAGCAGTGATGATTCATTGCATTATGCTTGGAAAAGAAGTGGAGGTTCATCATGTGATTGCTTGTGAGATCTACACAATTGCAAATAAAAATTCCACTGAAGCCAAACTGGCTTACCCAAGCTTGATCTCCTTGCTCTGTAAAGAGGCTGGGGTGAAGATGGGAGTAGATGAATTCATACCCATTGAACATCCAATCACCAAGAAGTCAATGGAAGGACAAGTGCAAGACAACTCTATCAAAAGGAGGGCACAGGAGTTCCTCCCTGAATTTCCTGAAATTGGCTACTGGGCCAGCCTAGAAGCATCTATCACCAAGTTGCAAGAGACTATGGAGCAACTTAAGGAAGAACAGCAGAATCAGAACTGCATGCTCTGTAAATTGCTGAAGGAACAAGAGAAGCAGGGGCGTGAACTCCAAGAGATGAAACGCCAAAAGCTCTCCTCTCAAGCTGAGGGAGCATCCACTTCTCAAAATCAAGGTTGTTGAGTCCTAACTCTGTGAAAACCTCTATCATTAGGAGCCTATTTTTTTTCGTTTTTTTTTATTTTCTAGTCTAATCTTATATTTATTTTTGAGTCTTTGTCTTAATTCATAATTAATAAAATTTAAAGATTCTGCCTTAAAGTTATGAATGTCCTATGAATCCATCACCTCTCTTAGATGAAAAATGCTTTAATCACAAAAGAACAAGAAGTACAGGATTTCGAATTTATCTCTGAAACTAGTTGAATTAGTTTGATGTGGTGACAATACTTTTTGTTTTCTGAATGAATGCTTGAACAGTGCATATGTCTTTTGAATTTGTTGTTGTGAGAATGTTAAAATTGTTGGCTCTTGAAAGAATGAGGAGAAAGAGAACTGTTATTGAGGATCTGAAAAATCATCAAATTGATTCTTGAAGCAAGAAAAAGCAAAAAAAGCAAAAAAAAAATTCCGAAAAAAAAGAGAAGAAAAAGAAAAAAAAAAAGAGAAAGAAATAAAGTTGTGAACCAAGGTAAAAAAGAGTGTGCTTAAGAACCTTGGACACCTCTAATTGGGGACTCTAGCAAAGCTGAGTCACAATCTAAAAAGGTTCACCCAATTATGTGTCTGTGGCATGTATGTATCCGGTGGTAATACTGGAAGACAGAGTGCTTTGGGCCACAGCCAAGACTCATACACTAGCTATGTTCAAGAATCATTATACTTAACTAAGGAGAATCAATAACACTATCTGAGTTCTGAGTTCTCATAGATGCCAATCATTCTGAACTTCAAAGGATAGAGTGAGATGCCAAAACTGTTCGGAGGCAAAAAGCTACTAGTCCCGCTCATCTAATTGGAGCTATGTTTCTTTGATATTTTGGAGTCTATAGTATATTCTCTTCTTTTTACCCTATTTTGATTTTCAGTTGCTTGGGGACAAGCAACAATTTAAGTTTGGTGTTGTGATGAGCGGATAATTTGTACGCTTTTTGGCATTGTTTTTAGTATGTTTTTAGTATCTTTTAGTTAGTTTTTAGTATAGTTTTAGTAGTTTTTAGTTAAAATTCACTTTTCTGGACTTTACTATGAGTTTGTGTGTTTTTCTGTGATTTCAGGTATTTTCTGACTGAAATTGAAGGTTCTGAGCAAAAATCTGATTCAGAGACTGAAAAGGACTGCAGATGCTGTTGGATTCTGACCTCCCTGCTCTCAAAGGCATTGGAAAGTAGACATCCTGGGCTTTCCAGCAATATATGATAGTCCATACTTTGCCCAAGATTTGATGGCCCAAACCGGCGTGGCAAATCAGCCTCAGAAATTCCAGCGTTTAACGCTGGAACTGGCATAAAACTTGGAGTTAAACGCCCAAACTGGCATGAAAACTGGCGTTTAACTCCAGAAAAGGTCTCTACACGAAAATGCTTCATTGCTCAGCCCAAGCACACACTAAGTGGGCCCGGAAGTGGATTTTTCTGTCATTTACTCATTTCTGTAAACCTTAGGATACTAGTTTACTATTAATAGGATCTTTTGACATTGTATCTGTACCTCATGACACTTTACACGTTTTCATTGTATACTTTCCACGGCATGAGTCTCTAAACCCCATGGTTGGGGGTAAGGAGCTCTGCTGTGTCTTGATGGATTAATGCAATTACTACTGTTTCTTATTCAATCATGCTTGCTTCCATTCTAAGATATCACTTGCTCTTAACCCGGATGAATGTGATGATCCGTGACACTCATCATCATTCTCAACTATGAATATGTGCCTGACAACCACCTCTGTTCTACTTTAGATTGAGTAGATATCTCTTGGATTCCTTAACCAGAATCTTCGTGGTATAAGCTAGAACTGATGGCGGCATTCAAGAGAATCCGGAAGGTCTAAACCTTGTTTGTGGTATTCTGAGTAGGATTCAATGACTGAATGACTGTGACGTGCTTCAAACTCCTAGCAGGCGGGGCGTTAGTGACAGACGCAAAAGAATCAATGGATTCTATTCCGGCCTGACCGAGAACCGACAGATGATTAGCCATGCTGTGACAGAGCATAGGAACATTTTCACTGAGAGGATGGGAGGTAGCCACTGACAACGGTGAAACCCTACATACAGCTTGCCATGGAAGGAGCCTTGCATGTTTGATGAAGAAGACAGTAGGAAAGCAGAGATTCAGAAGATGGAGCATCTCCAAAGCCTCAACCTATTCTCCATTACTGAAAAACAAGTAACCAATTCATGTTCTTTTGCTTTTTACAATCAATCCTGATAATTTTTGATATCCTGACTAAGATTTACAAGATAACCATAGCTTGCTTCAAGCCGACAATCTCCGTGGGATCGACCCTTGCTCACGCAAGGTATTACTTGGACGACCCAGTGCACCTGCTGGTTAGTTGTGCGGGATTGCAAAAGTGTTATTGCAATTTCGTGCACCAGCACGCGGTCGCGCGTGGGAGGCCAGTATTCCCATATGACGTAGACGCGTCAGCGACGCGGTCGCGTGGGACGATTTGTGCCACTGGCACGCCTCCAGCCACGCTCCAGCGTGACTCTCTGTTCGTTTTTATTTTCTCCCCTCTCCTTTCGACGCGGACGCGTCGCTGATGCAGTCGCGTCGCGTGGCATTTTTTTTTCAGAGAAATAAAAGTATGTAAATGTAGATGCATGAAAGTACTGATAAAGAGAAGAGTTATTGAATAGGAAAAACTAAAAATAAAGAAAAGAACGATCATACCATGGTGGGTTGTCTCCCACCTAGCACTTTGCTTTAACGTCCGTAAGTTGGACGCTCCACTAGCCCAATCTTCTGCTATGTGGGGATCTTCCAAGAGGAAGATCTCAAGCTCTTTGTTTTTCTGCATCTTCTCGCCATGGTACAGCTTCAGACGTTGTCCATTAACTTTGATAAGTTCAGAGCTTGAATGGTCGCTTAGGTGATAAACTCCGTATGGTTCGGTAAAAACCTGCATGTCCAAGGAACGAACGGACTTCCGTCACAGAGGAGGGGTAAGGTAAACTAGAAATAACATTCACCTTTGCTGGGTCTACAGAAATGCCATTATTAGATACAACATGTCCTAGTACAATCCTTTGTTTTACCATAAAGTGACATTTTTCAAAATTCAATACAAGGTTTGTATTGACACATCTATCTAATACTCTAGATAATCCATCTAAGCAAAGGCTAAAAGAATCACCATAAACGCTAAAATCGTCCATAAAAACCTCCATATAGTCCTCAATAAGATCAGAGAAAAGACTCATCATACACCTCTGGAAGGTAGCTGGTGCATTGCACAGGCCAAAGGGCATTCTCTTGTAAGCATAAGTCTCAAGAGCTATAAGAATCTGGAAATAGCTTGTGTAACCATCTAAAAAGCAATAATGTGATTTACCTGACAGGCGATCCAGCATTTGATCAATGAATGGAAGAGGGTAGTTGATGAGCGGATAATTTATACGCTTTTTGGCATTGTTTTTAGTATGTTTTTAGTATATTTTAGTTAGTTTTTATTATATTTTTATTATTTTTTAGTTAAAATTCACTTTTTTTGGACTTTACTATGATTTTGTGTGTTTTTCTGTGATTTCAGATATTTTCTGGCTGAAATTGAGGGACCTGAGAAAAAATCTGATTCAGAGGCTGAAAAGGACTGCAGATGCTGTTGGATTCTGACCTCCCTGCACTCGAAGTGGATTTTCTAGAGCTGCAGAAGCCCAATTAGCACGCTCTTAACTGCATTGGAAAGTAGACATCTTGGGCTTTCCAGCAATGTATAATAGTCCATACTTTTCTCGAGATTTGATGGCCCAAACCGGCATTCCAAATTAGCTCAAAACTGTCCGGTGTTAAACGCCGGAACTGGCACAAGAATGGGAGTTAAACGCCCAAACTGTCACAAAAGCTGGCGTTTAACTCCAAGAAAAGTCTCTACATATGAAAGCTTCAATGCTCAGCCCAAGCACACACCAAGTGGGCCCAGTAGTGGATTTTTATGTCATTTACTCATTTCTGTAAACCCTAGGCTACTAGTTCTCTACATATAGGACCTTTTACTATTGTATTCTCATCTTTGGATCTTTGAATCTTTTGATCACGTTTTGGGGGCTGTCTCACAGCCATGCCTAGACCTTGTTCTTATGTATTTTCAACGGTGGAGTTTCTACACACCATAGATTAAGGTGTGGAGCTCTGCTGTACCTCGAGTATTAATGCAATTAATATTGTTCTTCTATTCAATTCAGCTTGTTCTTGTTCTATGATATCACTTGTTCCTCAACTTGATGAATGTGATGATCTGTGACACTCATCATCATTCTCACCTATGAACGTGTGCCTGACAACCACCTCCGTTCTACCTTGGATTGAGTGGATATCTCTTGGATCCCTTAATCGGAATCTTCGTGGTATAAGCTAGAATTGATGGCGGCATTCAAGAGAATCCGGAAGGTCTAAACCTTGTCTGTGGTATTCTGAGTAGGATTCAAGAATTGAATAACTGTGACGAGCTTCAAACTCTTGAAGGCTGGGCGTTAGTGACAGACGCAAAAGAATCACTGGATTCTATTCCAACCTGATTGAGAACCGACAGATGATTAGCCGTGCTGTGACAGAGCGCGTTCAACATTTTCACTGAGAGGACGGGACTGTAGCCACTGACAACGGTGATGCCCAACATACAGCTTGCCATGGAAAGGAGTAAGAAGGATTGGATGAAGACAGTAGGAAAGCAGAGAGACGGAAGGGACAAAGCATCTCCATACGCTTATCTGAAATTCTCACCAATGAATTACATAAGTATCTCTATCTTTATTTTATGTTTTATTCATAAATCATCCATAACCATTTGAATCTGCCTGACTGAGATTTACAAGATAACCATAGCTTGCTTCATACCAACAATCTCCGTGGGTTCGACCCTTACTCGCGTAAGGTTTATTACTTGGACGACCCAGTGCACTTGCTGGTTAGTTGTGCGAAGTTGTGATAAAGAGTTGAGATTACAATTGAGCGTACCATATTGATGGCACCATTGATGGTCACAATTTCGTGCACGAAGTTTTTGGCGCCGTTGCCGGGGAATTAAATGTCCTAACTAAAGTTTCGCATTTGTTTCCTGCAATAACAGTGCCAAGTTTTGATCCGGCAACAACACCAAGTTTTTGGCGCCGTTGCCGGGGATTGTTTGAGTTTGGACAACTGACGGTTCATCTTGTTTCTTAGATTAGGTATTTTTCTTCAAAGTTCTTAAGAATGAATTCTAGTGTTTCAAGGTGATGTTCTTATTATCATCACCAAAGCTGATTGATTCTCATCAATTTAGCTCTTGAATGCAATGTCCTGCTGAAGCTTGGCTAGCCATGTCTAATTCCTTTAGACTGAAGCTTTAGACTAACATTGCATGATTCCTGGAATTCTCATTAAGAATTTTGATATCCTTATTTTCTTTTTCACTCAATTTTCGAAAAAATAAAAAAAAATTACAAAATCATAAAAACCAAAAATATTTTGTATGTTTCTTGTTGAGTCTAGTGTCTAATTTTAAGTTTGGTGTCAATTGCATATTTCTGTTCTTCTTGCATTTTTCGAATTCATTCATGTGTCTTAATTGATCTTCAAGTTGTTCTTGATGATTTCCTTGTTCTGATCTTTAAATTCTCTTGTCTTGAGTGTTTTGTTGTTTCTCATATGCATTCTCATTTTGTTAGTGTCAATAGTATACAAACTTCTAAGTTTGGTGTCTTGCATGCATTGTTTAGTTGATTTTAGTTGCATTGTGATTATTTCTCATTATTAAAAATCCAAAAAAAATTTTTAATTTGTGTCTTTTCAAGTCAATAATACAGAGAATTGAAGATTCAGAACATACAGCAGAGGAATTACACAGAAAAAGCTGGGCGTTCAAAACGCCCAGTGAGGAAGGAAAACTGGCGTTTAAACGCCAGCCAGGCTGCTTGGCTGGGCGTTTAACGCCCAAAAGGGGTGAGTTTTGGGCGTTAAACGCCAGAATGTATACCATTCTAGGCGTTTAATGCCAGAATAGCACAAGAGGGAAGATTTTGGTTTTAATTCAAATTTTTTTTCAAGTTTTCAAAATTTTTCAAAATCAAATCTTTTTCAAATCATATCTTTTCAATCATATCTTTTCAAAATCAATTTCTTTCCATTTTCAAAGATACTTGCTAACAATTAATGATTTGATTCAACATTTCAAGTATGCTGCCTTTTCTGTTGAGAAAGGTTTAATGTCTGAATCATGTCTTTCCTGTTAGGCAGGTCATTAATTTTCAAAATCAAATTTTTTAAATTGTTTTTCAAATCATATCTTCTCAATCATATCTTTTTAAAACCATAACTTTTCAATCATATCTCTTAATCACATCTTTTTCAAAATAGTTTTCAATCATATCTTTTTTATTTCTAATTTCAAAATCTTTTTCAAAATTCACTTGATTTCTTTTCCACTCTTAGTTTTCGAAAATCAATTAGTATTTTTTTTTTCAAAATGTTTTTAAAATCCTTTTAATTTATTTTCGAAAATTTTTTCCCCTCTTCTCACATCCTTCTATTTATGGACTAACACTCCTCCTCAATGCACAATTCAAACTCTATCCCTCTTGATAAGTTCGAATTCTTCTACTTCCTCCTTCTATTCTTCTTTTCCTCTGACATCTCAAGGAATCTCTATACTGTGACATAGAGGATTCCATATTTTCTTGTTCTCTTCTCTTTCATATGAGCAGGAACAAAGACAAAAGCATTCTTGTCGAGGCTGACCCTGAACCTGAAAGTACCTTGAAGCGAAAGCTAAGAGAAGCTAAAGCACAACTCTCTGTAGAGGACCTAACAGAAATCTTCTAACAAGAAGAACCCATGGCAGCCGAAAACAACAACAATGCCAACAATGCAAGGAAGGTGCTGGGTGACTTTACTGCACCTACTCCCAACTTCTATGGGAGAAGCATCTCTATCCCTGCCATTGGAGCAAACAACTTTGAGCTTAAGCCTCAATTAGTTTCTCTAATGCAACAGAATTGCAAGTTCCATGGACTTCCATTGGAAGATCCTCATTAGTTTTTAGCTGAATTCTTGCAAATTTGTGACACTGTCAAGACTAATGGGGTTGACCCTGAGGTCTACAGACTTATGCTATTCCCTTTTGCTGTAAGAGACAGAGCTAGGATATGGTTGGACTCACAACCTAAAGAAAGCCTGAACTCTTGGGAAAAGCTAGTCAATGCCTTCTTAGCAAAGTTCTTTCCACCTCAAAAATTGAGTAAGCTTAGAGTGGAAGTCCAAACCTTCAGATAGAAGGAAGGTGAATCCCTCTATGAAGCTTGGGAAAGATACAAACAACTGATCAGAAAGTGTCCTTCTGACATGCTTTCTGAATGGAGCATCATAAGTATCTTCTATGATGGTCTGTCTGAACTGTCCAAGATGTCATTGGACAGCTCTGCTGGAGGATCTCTTCATCTAAAGAAGACGCCTGCAGAAGCTCAAGAACTGATTGAAATGGTTGCAAATAACCAATTCATGTACACTTCTGAAAGGAATCCTGTGAACAATGGGACGAATCAGAAGAAAGGAGTTCTTGAGATTGATACTCTGAATGCCATACTGGCTCAGAACAAAATATTGACTCAGCAAGTCAATATGATTCCTCAAAGTCTGTCTGGAATGCAAGCTGCACCAGGCAGTACTAAGGACGCTTCATCTGAAGAAGAAGCTTATGATCCTGAGAACCCTTCAATGGAAGAGGTGAATTACATGGGAGAACCCTATGGAAACACATATAATCCTTCATGGATAAATCATCCGAATCTCTCATGAAAGGATCAACAGAGACCTCAACAAGGTTTCAACAACAATAATGGTGGAAGAAACAGGTTTAGCAATGGCAAACCTTTTCCATCATCTTCTCAGCAACAGACAGAGAATTCTAAGAAAAGCTACTCTGACTTAGCAACCATGGTCTCTGATCTAATCAAAACCACTCAAAGTTTCATGACTGAAACAAGGTCCTCCATTAGGAATTTGGAGGCACAAGTGGGACAGCTGAGCAAGAAAATTACTGAACTCCCTCCTAGTACTCTTCCAAGCAATACAGAAGAGAATCCAAAAGGAGAATGCAAGGCCATTAACATGACCCACATGGCCGAACTTGGAGAGGAGGAAGAGGCAGTGATCGCTACTGAGGAAGACCTCAATGGACATCCACTGGCCTCCAATGAGTTCCCTAATGAGGAACCATGGGAATCTGAGGCTCATAATGAGACCATAGAGATTCCATTGGATTTACTTCTGTCATTCATGAGCTCTGCTGAGTATTCTTCCTCTGAAAAGAACGAATATGTCACTGAAGAGCAAGTTGCCAAGTACTTTGGCGCAATCATAAAGCTAAATGACAAGTTATTTGGTAATGAGACTTTGGAGGATGAACCCCCTTTGCTCACCAAAGAACTGGATGACTTGACTAGGCAGAGATTACCTCAAAAGAGACAAGATCCTGGAAAGTTTTCAATACCTTGTACCATAGGCACCATGACCTTTAAGAAGGCTCTGTGTGACTTAGGGTCAAGTATAAACCTCATGCCTCTCTCTGTAACGGAGAAGCTAGGGATCTTTGAGGTACAAGCTGCAAGAATCTCACTAGAGATGGCAGACAACTCAGGAAAACAAGCTTATGAACTTGTAGAGGATGTTCTGGTGAAGGTCAAAGACCATTACATCCCTGCTGATTTCATAGTACTAGAGACTGGGAAGTGCATGGATGAATCCATCATCCTTGGCAGACCCTTCCTAGCCACAGCAAAGGCTGTGATTGATGTTGACAGAGGAGAATTGATCATTCAAGTGAATGAAGAATCCTTTGTGTTTAAGGCTCAAGGATATCCCTCTGTAACCATGGAGAGGAAGCATGAAAAGCTTCTCTCAAAACAGAGTCAAACAGAGCCCCCACAGTCAAACTCTAAGTTTGGTGTTGGGAGGCCACAACCAATTTATAAGTTTGGTGTTGGACCCCCACATTCAAACTCTAAGTTTGGTGTTGGGAGGTTCCAACATTGCTCTGAGCATCTGTGAGGCTCCATGAAAGCCCACTGTTAAGCTACTGACATTAAAGAAGCGCTTGTTGGGAGGCAACCCAATGTTATATTTATCCATTTTCCTTTGTTATTTTATGTTTTCTGTAGATTGATGATCATGGGAAATCACAAAATCAATTGAAAATGCAAAAATAGAAGGAAAAACAGAAAGAAAAATAGCACACCCTGGAGGAAAACCTTGCTGGCGTCAAATGGGCGTTTAACGCCCAGTCTGGCACCATTCTGGGCGTTTAACGCCAGAAAGGGGCACCAGACTGGCGTTAAACACCAGGAAAGGGCAAGAAGCTGGCGTTAAACGCCAGAAATGGGGACCAGCCCGGTGTTTAATGCCAGAATTGGCATAAAGAGCATTTTTGCTCGCCACCTGGTGCAGGGATGGATTTTCCTTGACACCTCAGGATCTGTGGACCCCACAGGATCCCCACCTACCCCACCACTCTCTCTCTTCTTTACCCATTCACCAATCACCTCAACACCTCTTCCCCAAAAACCCCTCACCTATCAAATCTTACCATTCTCTTCACCACTTACATCCATTCTTCATAAAACCCCACCTACCCTACCATTCAAATTTAAACCACTTTCCCTCCGAAACCCACCCATAATGGCCGAACAATACACCCCCTCTCCATTCCTATATAAACCCATCTTCACTCATTCATTTTCACACAAACTAAACACTACTCCCCCTCCATCTCCTGTATTTCTTCTTCTTCTACTCTCCTCTTTCTTCTTTTGCTCGAGGACGAGCAAACCTTCTAAGTTTGGTGTGGTAAAAGCATTGCTTTTTGTTTTTCCATAACCATTTATGGCACCTAAGGCCGGAGAAACCTCTAGAAAAAGGAAAGGGAAGGCAAAAGCTTCCACCTCCAAGTCATGGGAGATGGAGAGATTCATCTCAAGGGTGCATCAAGACCACTTCTATGAAGTTGTGGCCATGAAGAAGGTGATCCCCGAGGTCCCTTTCAAACTCAAAAAGAGTGAATATCCGGAGATCCGACATGAGATCCGAAGAAGAGGTTGGGAAGTTCTTACCAACCTCATTCAACAAGTCGGAATCTTAATGGTTCAAGAGTTCTATGCCAATGCATGGATCACCAAGAACCATGATCAAAGTGTGAACCTGGACCCAAAGAATTGGCTTACAATGGTTTGAGGGAAATGCTTAGATTTTAGTCCAGAAAATGTAAGGTTGGCATTCAACTTGCCCATGATGCAAGGAGATGAACACCCTTACACTAGAAAGGTCAACTTTGATCAAAGGTTGGACCAAGTCCTCATAGACATTTGTGAAGAGGGTGCTCAATAGAAGAGAGATTCAAGAGGGAAGCCGGTTCAACTGAGAAGGCATGACCTCAAGCCCGTGGCTAGGGGATGGTTGGAGTTTATCAAACACTCAATCATTCCCACTAGCAACCGGTCTGAAGTTACTATAGACCGGGCCATCATGATTCATAGCATCATGATTGGAGAGGAAGTAGAAGTTCATGAGGTTATAGCCCAAGAACTTTATAAGGTGGCGGACAAGTCCTCTACCTTGGCAAGGTTAGCCTTTCCTTATCTCATTTGTCACCTCTGTTATTCAGTTGGAATTGACATAGAGGGAGACATCCTCATTGATGAGGACAAGCCCATCACTAAGAAAAGGATGGAGCAAACAAGAGATCCCACTCATCATGAAATCCCTGAGATACCTCAAGGGATGCACTTTCCTCCACAAAACTATTGAGAGCAAATCAACACCTCCCTAGGAGAATTGAGTTCCAACATGGGACAACTAAGGGTGGAGAACCAAGAACATTCCATCCTCCTCCATGAAATTAGAGAAGATCAAAGAATCATGAGAGAGGAGCAACAAAGGCAAGGAAGAGACATTGAGGAGCTCAAGCACTCCATAAGATCTTCAAGAGGAAGAACAAGCCGCCATTACTAAGGTGGACCCGTTCTTTGATTTTCTTGTTCTTTATTTTCCTATTTTTCGAATTTTCATGCTTATGTTTATCTATGTTTGCGTCTTATGATCATTAGTGTCTTAGTGTCTATGCCTTAAAGTTATGAATGTCCTATGAATCCATCACCTTTCTTGAATGAAAAATGTTCTTAATTGAAAAAGAGAAGAATTGTATGAATTTTAAATTTTATAACAGATTAATTATTTTGATGTGGTGGCAATGCCTTTGACTTCTGAATGTATGCTTGAACAGTGCATATGCCTTTTGAATTTGTTGTTCATAAATGTTGGCTCTTGAAAGAATGATGAAAAAGGAGACATGTTACTGAGGATCTGAAAAATCATAAAAATAATTCTTGAAGCAAGAAAAAGCAGTGAATACAAAAAAAATGAAAAGAAAAAGAAAAAAATAATAAAGTTGTGATCCAAGGCAAAAAGAGTGTGCTTAAGAACCTTGTACACCTCTAATTGGGGACTCTAGCAAAGCTGAGTCACAATCTGAAAAGGTTCACCCAGTTATGTGTCTGTGGCATGTATGTATCCGGTGGTAATACTGGAAGACAGAGTGCTTTGGGCCACGGCCAAGACTCATAAAGTAGCTGTGTTCAAGAATCATCATACTTAACTAGGAGAATCAATAATATTATCTGGATTCTGAGTTCCTATAGAAGCCAATCATTCTGAACTTCAAAGGATAGAGTGAGATGCCAAAACTGTTCAGAGGCAAAAAGCTAAAAGCCCCGCTCATCTAATTAATACTGATCTTCATAGATGTTTTTGGGATTCATTGCATATTCTCTTCTTTTTATCTTATTTGATTTTCAGTTGCTTAGGGACAAGCAACAATTTAAGTTTGGTGTTGTGATGAGCGGATAATTTATACGCTTTTTGGCATTATTTTTAGTATGTTTTTAGTATGTTTTAGTTAGTTTTTATTATATTTTTATTAGTTTTTAGTTAAAATTCACTTTTCTGGACTTTACTATGAGTTTTTGTGTTTTTCTGTGATTTCAGGTATTTTCTGACTGAAATTGAGGGACCTGAGCAAAAATCTGATTCAGAGGCTGAAAAGGACTGCAGATGCTGTTAGATTCTGACTTCCCTGCACTCGAAGTGGATTTTCTGGAGCTACAGAAGCCCAATTGGCGCGCTCTCAACTGCGTTGGAAAGTAGACATCTTGGGCTTTCCAGTAATGTATAATAATCCATACGTTGCCTGAGATTTGATGGCCCAAACCGGCGTTCCAAATCAGCTCAAAACTGCCCGGCGTTAAACGCCGGAACTGGCACAAGAATGGGAGTTAAACGCCCAAACTGGCACAAAAGCTGGCGTTTAACTCCAAGAAAAGTCTCTACACATGAAAGCTTCAATGCTCAGCCCAAGAACACACCAAGTGGGCCCGGAAGTGGATTTTTATGTCATTTACTCATTTCTGTAAACCCTATGATACTAGTTCTCTACATATAGGACCTTTTACTATTGTATTCTCATCTTTGGATCTTTGATCATCTTTAGATCTTTGAGTCTTTTGATCACGTTTTGGGGGCTGGCCTCACGGCCATGCCTAGACCTTGTTCTTATGCATTTTCAACGGTGGAGTTTCTACACACCATAGATTAAGGTGTGGAGCTCTGCTGTACCTCGAGTATTAATGCAATTACTATTGTTCATTTATTCAATTCAGCTTGTTCTTGTTCTAAGATATCACTTGTTCCTCAACTTGATGAATGTGATGATCTGTGACACTCATCATCATTCTCACCTATGAACGTGTGCTTGACAACCACCTCCGTTTTATCTTAGATTGAGTGGATATCTCTTGGATCCCTTAATCAGAATCTTCGTGGTATAAGCTTGAATTGATGGCGGAATTCAAGAGAATCCGGAAGGTCTAAACCTTGTCTGTGGTATTCTGAGTAGGATTCAAGGATTGAATGACTGTGACGAGCTTTAAACTCCTGAAGGCAGGGCGTTAGTGACAGACGCAAAAGAATCGCTGGATTCTATTCCAACCTGATTGAGAACCGACAGATGATTAGCCGTGCTGTGACAGAGCGCGTTGAACATTTTCACTGAGAGGACGGGACTGTAGCCACTGACAACGGTGATGCCCAACATACAGCTTTCCATGGAAAGGAGTAAGAAGGATTGGATGAAGACAGTAGGAAAGCAGAGAGACGGAAGGGATAAAGCATCTCCATACGCTTATCTGAAATTCTCACCAATGAATTACATAAGTATCTCTATCTTTATTTTATGTTTTATTCATAAATCATCCATAACCATTTGAATTTGCCTGACTGAGATTTACAAGATAACCATAGCTTGCTTCATACCAACTATCTCCGTGGGATCGACCCTTACTCACGTAAGGTTTATTACTTGGACGATCCAGTGCACTTGCTGGTTAGTTGTGCAAAGTTGTGATAAATAGTTGAGATTACAATTGAGCATACCATGTTGATGGCACCATTGATGATCACAATTTCGTGCAGCAGTAGTCTTCCTTACGAGTAGCTTGGTTGAGACGCCTGTAATCAATGCAGACCCTCCAGGCGTTCTGTACTCTTGTTGCTATGAGCTCTCCATGCTCATTCTACACTGTAGTGACTCCAGACTTCTTGGGCACCACTTGTACTGGGCTCACCCATTCACTGTCTAAGATGGGGTAGATAATACCTGTCTCTAATAGTCTGGTCACTTCCTTCTTGACAACCTCTAAAATAGTGGGGTTTAGTCTTCTTTGGGGTTGACCTACAGGTCTTGCTCCTTCTTCTAAAAATATCCTGTGCTCACAAACTTGAGGGTTGACGCCTACTATGTCTACTAAACTCCACCCAATTGCTTTCTTGTGTTTCCTCAGCACACTAAGTAACTGCTCTTCCTGCTGAGAAGTGAGGTCCTGTGCAATGATAATTGAAAATTTCTGCTTGTCCTCAAGGTAGGCATACTTGAGGTGTGGAGGGAGAGGTTTCAATTCTAACTTATGGTCATGGTTTGGCTCTGGATTATCTGGAACTGGTGGCAGTGGTAGAGTACCTGCATTGTCCTCGGAATTCCCCACACTTGGACCTTGTCCTATGTACTTATCTTCAAACTCTTCTTGGTGAACTTCAGCTATGGTTTCATCTATGATGTCACACTGGAAGATAGAACGATCTTCTGGAGGGTGCTTCATAACTCCATTCAAATTGAAGCTTGCTACTCGACCTTCTATTTCAAAAGAGTATATGCCTGCGAAAGCATCTAATTTGAACTTCGATGTCTTCAAGAAAGGTCTTCCGAGTAGGATTGATGATGGCTTCGCTTAGTCATTTTGGGGCATCTCCAGGATGTAAAAATCAATGGGAAAAGTGAGACCTTTGATTCCCAGTAATACATCTTCAGCAACTCCAGCCACTGTAATAATACTTTTATCTGCTAACATAAAACGAGCTGCCGACCTTTTTAAGGGAGGGAGCCTCAAAACATCATATACAGATAAAGGCATGATACTAACACATGCTCCTAAATCACACATGCAGTCAGAAAATATCACACCTCTAATTGTACAGTTAACCATGCATGGACCTGGATCACTACATTTTTCAGGTATATTTCCCATTAAAGCAGATATAGAACTTCCTAAAGGGATAGTTTCTAATTCGTTAATTTTGTCTTTATGTATGCACAAATCTTTTAGAAACTTTGTATATTTAGGTACCTGTTGAATGACATCAAAAAGGGGAACAGTTACCTCAACCTTTTTGAATATTTCTACCATTTTGGGATCAGGTTCCAACTGCTTCCTCGGCTTCCTTGCAAGTTGTGGAAATGGAATAGGAACGTCGTCCTCTATAGTGTCTGCGCCCTTTGGTGCTTCTTTCTGTGATTTGACGTCTTCTTCTTCAGCCATGTCTTGCATGCTCTTTTCTTCTTCAACATCTTCTATTTCCACTACCTCTTCAGCTGAGGTGTGTTCAGATGGAGTTGGTTCTTCCTGATTCCTCTCTTGCAATGGGGTTTTGGACCTTAGGGTGATGGCGTTGATACCACCCTTTGGGTTGGGTAATGGTTGAGAGGGGAGTCCACCAGAGCTTGAGGACTGGTTATTGGAATTGTTCATTGATCCAATCTGTGAGACAAGGGCTTGCAAAGTAGAATTCAAACCATTCAGAGTAGAAGTAAGGTTGTTTTCCATGGCCTGTTGTCTCCTATCAATGGATTGTAGTAATTCATCATTAGGAGATGAAGAGGGGTAAGTCATTTGAGAGGTCTGCTGAGATGCTTGAGGCTGTCTTAAATGAGGTGCTTTGTAGGACTGATTCTGATTCTGCTGCTTGAAGTTGTTATTGTTATTCCACCTCTGATTTCCATTATTATCTTTGCCTCCTCTGTTATAATTGTCCCTCCAACCCTGGTTAGAATTATCTCTCAAACCTTGGTTAGAGTTATCCTGCCATCCTTGGTTATAGTTGCCACCTTGATTGTACCCTTAATTGGGGCGGTCATGAAAGTTATGAGTGGCTGCTATAGTGTTGTCTTCTGGTTGGAGTTGCGGACACTCATTGGTATAGTGACTGTAATCTGAACAGATTCTACATACTCTTTGTGGAACCAACTGCTGGCTGTGCTGTGGTGGAGAAGGCTGAACTTGCTGAGGCTGTTGTTGATTCAGTTGCATCTGCTTCAGCAGGTTAGTCATTTCACATAAGCTCTGAGCTATAGCAGCAGTCTCTTTACTAGTGGATACCTCTGCAACAGCTCTTGACCAACTTTGTCTCTGCCGATGATTGCTAGTAGAGTCAGCTAAGTCGCTGATCAATTGCCATGCTTCTTCCGTAGTCTTGTACTTTTTCATAGAACCATTGCTAGCACCTTCCAGTGTGGTCCTATCTTGAGATTTCAAACCCTGTGTAAAGTAGCCGAGCAACACTATATTGTCAATCATATGATGGGGGCATGCGTCTCGAAGATTATTGAAGCATTCCAAGTATTCATAGAGGGTCTCAGATTCATCCTGAACGATCATAGACATGTCCTTCCTCAGCTTATCGGCAACTTCAGCTGGAAAGAATTTATCCAGAAACTCTCTCCTAAGTGTATCCCAGTTGGAAACAGTTGTTACGGGTTGAGTGTAGTACTACTCTCTTGCCTTTCCCTCCAGAGAAAACGGGAAGGCTTTCAACAGAATGGAGATTTCATCAGTGCCATCACGCTTAACAGTAGAACAAGCAGTTTGGAAATTCCTAAGATGCTTGATAGGCTCTTAAGCAGGTAAGCCATGAAACTTGGGCATCAAGTTGAGTAGTGAAGACTTTATTTCAAAATCTACAGCTACTGCTGGGTGGTGTGCCTGGAATGGTTGGAGCGTAAAATCAGGGGCTCCTTCCTCCTGGATAGTGACTCTTCTGGGTGCTGCCATGTCACCTGCACGTAAATGAACTGGATTAGTAGAGAGGGAGCTTGTTTCTTCCTTAGATGACGGTTCAGGTTCGTCCTCAAAGATGAGTCGCTGACGCCGACCTTGCCTTATACGTGAAAGAGTTCTTTCAATTTCAGGGTCAAATACTGGCAAGCTTGGATCAGGAAGTGAACGCGTCATTTAACGAAAGAAACGTACAGCTCATAGTGACATAATGAAAAGAAAAAATTGCAATTAAAGTAAATACCAATCAATAAATTAGCATTCTGTTGCAACTCCCCGGCAACGGTGCCAAAAATTGATGCGGGCAGAAATTGGCGAATTAATAATTATTAAAATATATACGTTGCAAGTATAGTTCTTAACTCGCTAGAAATCCACTTATCAATTTAGAAAGGTGTCACAGAAATTTAAAATTAAAATACTGGGAGTATGAATCCCAGGTCGTCTCTCAACGAGTTGCAGAAAAGTGTGCTATTTTATTAATCAGATGTTTTCAAAAAGGTTTGAGTTGAGTAAACAGGAAATTAAATTGGAGAATTTGAATAATGTAAATAAAAGCCTTGACTGGGAGTTGATTAGTTGGAAGCCCCATTATTGTTGGATTACTCTCTAGATTAATTGATAATTAAAGGTTATCCTGTTTAGTTATCTCTTACTAGGTAAGGAAAAGTCAAACAAGTTGGAATGCTACGTCCGTTCACAAGTTGCAACCCACTTAATTAAAAGGGATTGGTGTTAGTGACTAGAGGGCAATCCAACAATAAACCTAATTACAATCTTTCTTTTAAGCTTTCCAACTCAAGGCTTCCTTTTAATCAACTCCCCATCAAGTTAGGGAACTACTCGCTCATTGTGAATGAAAATTCATAACATATGAAAAGGAATTAAAGAAAGACATTGTAAATAAGAATCAAAATAATCAATTAAAAATAAAAGTAATCCTTGTATTAAATAATCCTAAAAATATTCCAATGGTAAAATTAAACAAAGCAAAGGACATGGAAGAGTAAAGCCAAGTAAAAAAAAAAGAACTAGAATGACAAAGTCTTGATGAGGTAATAACTCTTCTTAGTATCCCAATGCAAAAAGTGGTAGAAAAATAAAATCCTAAGAACTATGAATGTGTAGAGAGAGAAACCTAGAGGAGGAGTAAAAACCAGATCTAAAACTAAAACTGTGTAGAATGAATTGTTGTCCCTGGTTTTTGCATGTTCTCTGGCTCTAGTCTGCTGTTCTAGGCCGAAAATTGGGTCAAAATAGGATCTAAAATCGCCCCCCCAGCGAATTCTGCAGATTATGCATATCGCGCACATCACGCGATCGCGTCATCCATGCGGACGCGTCATTCGCGTTTTTTTCTGCCACGCGTTCGCGTCGTCCACGCTTTCGCGTCACTTGTGCTTTTCCAATCCGCGCGGTCGCGTGAGCCATGCGGCCACGTCACTACGATTTCTCCTCTTTCGCGCGAACGCGTGAGCCATGCGGAAGCGTCACTTCTCGCTGGTTATCTCCTCACTTTCTCATGTTCCTTCCATTTTTGCTAGCTTCCTTTCCAATCTCCAACTCATTCATGCCCTATAAAGCCTGAAACACTTAACACACAGATTACGGCATCAAATGGAATAAAGGAGAATTAAAATGCATAATTAAAAGTCTCTAGGAAGTAGTTTTCAATCATGTAATAATTTCAGGAAGAAAATATAAATGCATGCTAAATTAATGAATAAGTGGGTAAGGATCATGATAAAACCACACAATTAAACACAATATAAACCATAAAATAGTGGTTTATCACTTAACACCCCCTCCGCGACCACCACGCCCACCGCGCCGCCCTCAACCACCGCGTCAGCCACCTCCACCATCCCCCAGCCATCTCTCTGCCCCACTTTCTTTCCCGCGCCTACCAGGTTCCGCCGAACGCCATTCTTCTTTCAATTCCTAATTAATTGCATATTTTTCTGTTTATGTTCATCATTAGGCTAGTTAGATATGCATGTTGTAGTGGATTCTAGGTGGTTAGGTAGCTAGGATCTGGATAGTGGATTTAGGCCTGATAATTGCACCGTTCCTGTTATCTGTTTATTTATTCTGCAATTTATTCTGTTACACTGCTCTTTCTTATTCTTGCTACTTGTGCAGCCTTATTTCCCTACATATGAACTATTCTTGTTATTTATTTTCCGAGAACTTCCAATTTTAGCTGGAATGTTGCCCAATTTTCTGCAAATTACTTTTCCTTCTACATTCAAGTATTGGTTTTGGCAATTCTCATTTTTGAACTGCTCCACGCATACCAAACCTATTCTTGAGTGCACGGGCCAGCATTCTTATTACTTTTTTATTTTACTTTTTACTACTTCTATATCTATCTGAATCATCATCAATACCTTATTTTTCCTGCTTGAATATGAGTTGACTGTTGCTTCAAATCGTGAAATTCTTGTTACTTAGGAACCAATGATCATGCCACTTACTCTGGCTTTCTTTTTACTAACTCACTGATTTTCGCCTTCTCACCCCTTTTTCAACTTTAACCACTCTTGACTTTCTAATTTTTGACTAACTCCTTCCACTTCTTAACTCATGGCATGATTATTATTGCTCCTAATCAACATGAATTCTATTTATATTACATTTTGGTTTGAAATTTCCCATCTCCGCTTTTTAACTCCTAAGCAATCCAACATGCACCATTATTCAACTCATTTCATTCTTCTACTGCTCCTTTGCCACTTTGTGCTTATCTTGTTATCTGCCTACTTGTTTTTCCGTTTTTATTATATCCTAGATCTCTGTTTTCTTTCAGGATGTCTGAGCCACAAGAAAAGGGAAAAGGAAAGGCAACCACTGGCAAACGGAAATGAGGTGAATCCTCTATGTCTCTCCTGGAGCTTCTGTATGATGACTCCTGGCAGGAAAAACACTTTACCGCACAAGAGAAGGCTGACATGCTCCTCCCTGCCAATGATCTAATTAAGTTTGCAAACCGATACTGTGAGCTGAAGTTTCCCGTGTTTGCTACCTCCAAAAATCTGTATTTGGAGCGGACCTTGAAAATTCCTGAAGAACTACAGCAGTACACCTCCGATCAGATCAAACAACAAGGTTGGTTCTTCTTGGAGAGAAACTTGACTGAGGTAAATGCTTCCTGGGTATGAGAGTTTTACTGCAATTATTTCAAGACTTTCTTGGATGCAGTGCACCTCAGAGGGAAACAGATACTAGTCACTGAAGAAGCCATTGAGGATATTTTACGCCTTCAGCCTAAGTCAGATCAGCCTGATGGTTACCAAAAGGCTGAAGAGGACATGCGCTTTCTGAGATTTGATTGGGATGCTGTCAAGGAGAGGATAGCCCTTGACCCTACTGTACCTTGGGTCATGGGTAAGAACACCACCATGCCTAAAGGAATCAAGCGAATATACTTGAATGATGAGGCTCGGCTTTGGCACCAGATCCTGAGTAACTTTGTTATGCCGAGCACTCATGAGATAGAGCTGCCTGCTGCTATGATCACCCTCCTCTGGTGTGTGATGGAGGGTAAGGACCTGTACATGCCACGATTCATCTGGCACTATATGGCCAGGCCATGTCCGAGGCACCATTCCCTTCCCTTATCTTGTCACCCAGCTAGGCCGTCGAGCTGACGTGCCTTGGGAGGATGCTGATGAGAGGCCACCTGCTGCAGAGTGTAGGAAGATCATCCCTCACAGCAGAAACTTTCTGGATTTAGGCTACAGACCTCCATTCTTTCCCGCTTCCAATGAGACAGCCACACCTTCAGCTGCCCCCTCTTCTTCCACTGCTGCACCTGCCCCACCCATTGCACCCCTACTTGCTGCTGAGCCCATCTACCATTTGGTGGATTGCCTCTTCGCCCGATTGGACCATATGGAGTGTCACAAAAAGCGACGCTATGAGCACCTCAAGTTGATGATCCGATCCGACGGCAACATCCCCTCTGAGCCTGACACCCCTTCTGACACATCTGAGGCAGAGGCGAGCGCTCATGAGGAGGAGACACTGGCCCCGGCAGAGCAGACCGGACCACAGCAGGCTGCACCACAGCAAGAGGAGCCACAGCAGCTTCAGGCTGTCGATATAGAGATTCTTATCCAGTCAGAGCCTCCCCTACAGTAGACAGATCCTCAGTCCAGTACCGAGACACCAGCAGCCCATCCTTCCGGAGATGACACTCCTTCACACCCAGCTTGAGTGAGCATCGAGGACGATGCTATTATTTAAGTGTGGGGAGGTCGCCATCTCTGGCATCTATTTATTTTGGTGAACTACTACAAACTCTCTTCTTATTTTGTACTTTTTGCATTATGCACTTTGAGCTATATGTATACATCTTGGATAATTTAGCTTGATTTGCACCTTAGTTTACTAGTTATTTATTAAGTGGATTAATTTGTATAGTTTACCCTTTTTTAGCATATGATAGTTGATTTGATTGAAAATAAAAAGGAAGTAAGCTAGAGACTTTAATAGAATCAATCCACACACCTTATATATATAGCATTACATGTTAGTTAGTTAACAACATTTCATCAAGGAGGAACACTAAAAGTTTAAAGCCATCCAATATATTTTACATTGAGAATAATGGGAACTCTTAATTTCTACTTGCATGACATACTTAAGTGATATATGATTTTTGAGTTAGAGAACACACAGCCTGTGAGTTTTGAGCTTAATTGCATGGTTACATTTAAACCATAATATTTTATTCCTGTGTGTTCCGCCCTTCTTATTTATTCTTGTGGTTTTTACTTTGTTTTAATCTATATGTCCGATTATAGAATATAGATACATACCAAGAAAGTAATTGAGGCCATTGTTTGATTCTAGCTCACCATTCCCAAATTAGCCTACCTTCTACATCACCCTTGTTAGCCCCCTTGAGCCTTTAAATCCCCTCTTGTTTTATAATCACATTACTAGCCTTATGCAGAAAAACAAAATAAAAATCCCAAGTTGAATCCTTGGTTAGCTTAAGATAGAAATTGTGTATTGTGTAAGTGTGGGAACTGGTGGACGAAATTGTGATCATCAACAATGGCTCCAAAGACTTGATGCTCTCAAACATAAATCACACTTTATCACAACTCCGCACAACTAACCAGCAAGTCTACTGGGTCGTCCAAGTAATACCTTACGTGAGTAAGGGTCGATCCCACAGAGATTGTTGGTATGAAGCAAGCTATGGTCATTTTGTAAATCCCAGTCAGGCGGATTTAACTAGATTAAGATATTATTGGTTTAAATAATGATAATAAAATAAATAGAAAATAAAGATAAAGTTACTCATGTAATTCAATGGTGGGAATTTCAGATAGGTGTATGGAGGTGCTGTGTTCCTTCTAAATCTTTGCTTTTCTACTTCTTCCTTCCAGTTCTTTTATCACTCCTTTCTATGGCAAGCTGGTGATGACAAGTCATCATATACCCATTTTTCAAGCTAATTTCACTTGTTTTGTTAGCATTTATGCACTTTCTTGCATCCTAAGTTAGTGATTTAGAGTAAAAATGCATAACTTCTCTAAATCAAGCAACCACTATGAAATTAATGATAAATCATGAGGTTTAAGCTAATTTTAATTGCATTTTAATTGATTTATAATCCTCTTGAATTTAGTGATACTTTGAGTGGTTGTTTGGTTTATTATAGGTGAAGAAAAGAAAAGAAAATGAAAAGCGTGGCATAAAAAGTGTAGCCGAGGAAAGAAAAGCGTGGCCGAATCAAGGGGGAAGTGTGCCGAACTCATAGTGGAAGCAATCTTGCCCTCCACAAGGGCAGAATGCCCTCCACAAGGGCAGCATCAAGTAACCAAACCAAGACAAGGCAACCTTGCCCTGCCCACTCCAAGGGCAGAGCACAAAATGGTGCCTTGGAGCCAAGAGAAGCAAATTCTGCCCTGCCCTTATGGAGAGCAGGATCGGGCACATCAAGGAAAGAAATCCAAGGAAAAATAGCTCCCATGCAAGCTACAAGTTTCGAACAAGGGACCATGAGGAAGCCAAGCCTTGAGACCCACTATGGTGCCAAGAAACCAAGAAAAACTAGCGTGTTTGCTTCCTCCCAGAGTCGAACCCGAGGCGTGCAACATGGCAACCTTGCCCTGCCCTTGGCGCGGGCAGGGCAGCATTCAAAAGCTGGCGCACCAAATTTGCTTCCTGGCGCACCAACCGCGCGCAACATTCCCTTCTTGGCGCATCAACACATCATTGCCCTGCCCTTGGCGCGGGCAGGGAGCATCCGCGCATCAGCGTGCAGCACGCGCACGCGCGTTTCTCAATTCTGGCAGCACCAAGCGCACGCACGCTTCATGTTCGCGCGCATCAACATTTTCTGCCCCGCCCTTGGCGCGGGCAGGGCAGTCTCTGGCGCACCAAATTTCCTCCTCATGCGCACCACGCAGCTTCTGGCGCACCAATTTCTTCACCATGCGCGCTATGGCCGCACCAACTTCTTGTGCCTAGCATCAATTTTCTGCCCTGCCCTCCACAAGGGCAGGGCAGCCTCCTGGGAGTGCATTTTTGGGCCAAAATTCAAATTAAAAATTAATTTGAATTCATTTCTTCACCAATCCAAAAGCCCATCCAAATCCCAAAATCCAAGAATAGAAAGTATATAAATAGTAGTTAGTTTGATGTAATTAGAACTTTTATGCTCACTTTTGAATTTTTACTTTAACCTTGGCTTTTGAATTTTCATTCCTTTGGAGCTTTGACTCTCTTGGAATTGTTCTGGAGAGAATTGGCCGAGAATTCAGAGGATCAAGGGAGAGTTGATTGATCTCCTTCCTCAATTCCCTTGGGCAATTCTACTCTTCTGTTTTCTGAGTTGTGAATGTGTGAAATTGGGGAAATTCTGTCCCAATTCCCATTCTAGCTCTGTTTAAATTTGCTTTCTGCATAATTCACTTTAATTTCTGTTCTTCTACTGCTTCATCTTTAATTTTCTGTCAATTGCTTAGTTCATTCAGATCTGGGAAGGAAATTGGGTTTTAGGCTCTGCTACCTAAGCCCTTGGGATCCTGAGATCACTTTTGGTTCCTCTGTGAACCTTTACTGCACGTTAATTTCCTTGCTGTCTAAATTTCTGCTTGCATCCAAATCAATTTCTGCTATCTTCTTTACTGCAATTTACTTCTTCTTGTTTAGATCCTGCAATCCCATTCCTCAATTCCCCTTTACATTCAGCAATTTATCTTTCTTGCCATTTAAGTCACTGCAATTTAAGTTTCTTGCACTTTAAGTTTCAGTCATTTACTTTCTTGCTCTTTAAGTTTCTGCACTTTTACTCTTCTGTTCTTTATTTTACTGCATTTCTCCCTACCCCCTTTACATTTACTGTCATTTAATTTCTGTTAAACACAAATCACTCAACCAAAACTTGATTCGCTTGACTAAACCACCCACTAAACTAAAATTGCTCAATCCTTCAATCCCTGTGGGATCGACCTCACTCATGTGAGTTATTATTACTTGATGCGACCCGGTACACTTGCCGGTGAGTTTTGTGTTGGATCGTTTTCCACACATCAAGTTTTTGGCGCCGTTGCCGGGGATTGAAATAGGTTGACAATGATTAAGTGAAGTGGAGGTCTAGATTAAGCACTTCTTCTTTTCTGTCATCCTAAGTCTTACTAACACACTAACTGTTTGAATTTTTGCTTAAACTAACCAACCAAAACCTCATTCTAGCAATAGATTGAAGTTTTGTTAACTCTCTGGGTTTGTGCGTTTGTTGCTGTGTGTTTGTATGTCAGGTATAGGGAGATCCTCCCCTATCATTTCTGAAATTGATCCAAGGACTCTTCGGAGAATAAGAAGGGCAGAAAGAGGGAAGAATATAGTTGAAGAAGAAGAAGAATCTGAGGAGGAATTCCAAGATATGGAAGGAGATACTAGTCAACCAGGAGGAGGAGCCAACAATGACCAACAGAGAAGAGTCTTGGCTTCATACACATTTGCAAATGCTAGGCATTGTGGGAGTAGCATTCTTCCTCCCAATGTCAATGCAAACAACTTTGAACTCAAGCCACAACTCATAACTCTGGTGCAAAACAATTGTTCCTTTGGAGGAGGACCTTTGGAGGACCCAAACCAACATTTGTCCACCTTTTTGAGAATCTGTGATACAGTGAAGACAAATGGTGTACCCCCTGATAGCTACAAGTTGCTACTCTTCCCATTCTCTCTTAGAGATAAAGCCACTCAATGGCTAGAGACTTTTCCAAAAGAAAGCATCAACACTTGGGATGACTTGGTGAGCAAGTTCCTTGCTAAATTCTATCCACCTCAAAGAGTCCTAAGGTTGAAGACAGAGGTTCAAACCTTCACTCAATTGGAGGCCGAGAGCTTATATGAAGCATGGGAGAGATACAAGGCTCTATTGAGGAAGTATCCACCAGAGATGTTCACTGAGTGGGACAAGCTACAAAACTTCTATGAAGGCCTCACTCTTAAAGCTCAGGAGGCTCTTGATCACTCTGCTGGAGGCTCTCTACAACTCATGAAAACCACAGAGGAAGCTCGAAACCTCATTGATATGGTGGCCAACAACCAATATTTCTTTGCTCATCAAAGACAACGCCAACCATCACAGAGAAGAGGAGTCATGGAGTTGGAAGGAGTTGATTCAATCTTAGCTCAAAACAAGATGATGCAACAACAGATTCAACAACAATTTGAGCAAATGGCTAAGAGAATTGATGGCTTGCAAGTGGCAGCAGTGAGCACCACAAGCCAACCTCCAAACACTTGGGTACAAAGTGAAGAAACTCAAGAGGAGCAACAACAAGAGCAGGTTCAATACTTGCACAACCAGAATCAGGGAACAAATGAAGTTTATGGAGAGACTTACAATCCATCTTGGAAGAATCATCCAAACCTCAGATGAGGAGACAACCATAATCAAAACCAACAACCATGGCAAAGAAACACAGGCCAAAACAATTGGAAAAACACAAACCACAACCCCCAGCCAACTACTAACCAAAATTCATACAGAAAACCACAAAACAACTACCCAAATTCTAACCAATACCCACCCAATAACCACCCAACTAACCAAAACACTTACCTTCATCCATCAACACCCCAAAACCAACCCATCACACAAGATTCACAGAGAATCACCAATCTAGAAGTACTCCTGGAGAAACTAATGAAGAGCCAAGAATTGACAAACAAAAATCAAGAAGCTACCATGAAGAACTTAGAGAGGCAAATTGGCCAAATCTCTAAGAAGATCTCTGTTGAGAAACCATCAAGTTCACTACCTAGTGATACCATTCCCAACCCAAAGGAAGAATGCAAGGTGGTGCAACTAAGAAGTGGAAGGGTGTTAACAGACAGCAACCAAGGAGCAACCAAAGAGCTCATGGAAGATAACACTGAAGCCATCAACAAGGATAAGATAAGCAAGAATGCTCCAGAAAAACTCACAGAAGAAGATAACAAGCCACAGAATTTGAAGAAAGGAAAGAATATCTTGGAAGAACCAAGTCCAAAACAGCATCAAGTGGTGAAGAGCTCAACACCACCACTGCCGTACCCACAAAGATTTCACAAGGAAACAAAGGATCAGCACTTCCACAAATTTCTTGAGACTTTCAAGAAGCTGGAAATCAACATACCTTTGGCAGAGGCTTTGGAGCAAATGCCCCTGTATGCTAAGTTTCTAAAGGAGCTCATTAACAAGAAAAGGGATTGGAATGAGAAGGAAACAGTGATGCTTAGTGAGGAATGCAGTGCACTCATTAGAAAGGGACTCCCTCCCAAGCTTGAGGACCCTGGAGGTTTCTTCTTGCCATGCACTATCGGAAACCTGTTCATTAACAAAGGGATGTGCGATCTAGGAGCAAGCATAAATCTAATCCCATATTCTCTAGTGAAAAAACTTGGCATAAAGGAGGTGAAACCAACAGAGATGACTTTGGAATTGGTGGATCAATCAATAGTCCATCCTAAGGGGTTGATTGAGAACCTTTTAGTTAAGGTTGACAAATTCATTTATCCGGCAGATTTTGTGATTCTGGATTCTTCAAAAAATGGAAATGACTCCATAATACTCGGTCGACCATTTTTGGCCACTGCTAGAGCCATTGTGGACATAGAGCAAGGAGAATTAACTCTTAGGATGCATGAGGAGAGCATCATCCTGAAAGTTTTCCCAGAATTACAAAAGGATAAAGAAAAAAACAAAATGAGTGATGATCTCCCCCCAAAGCAATCAACTGAAAAGGAAGTGGAACAGATAAACAAACAGACACAAGAAGAAAAGGGGATTCACAAGGAAGCAGGGGTGATTAGCAGAAAGGAAGGCATCACAACTCAAGTAACTGCCAAGAAGGGAAGATCAACAAGCAAGAAAAAGGTGAAGAATAAGAAAAAGGCTCACAAAGGGTGGAAGAACAAGAAAATCCCAACTGAAGGATTTTCTAAGGGTGATAAGGTGCAGTTAATATACCAACAGCAGGGAGCAGAAGATTATTACACTGTCAACCAGATTCTTTCTTTTGAGCATGTGGAGATTGAACATCAAGGCACTCAGAGAAAGCTGACAGTGAGGGGTGACAAGTTGAGACACCACCAATTTCAACCACCCTAAAGGGAGGTCAATGTCAAGCTAATGACAATAAAAGAGCGCTTGTTGGGAGGCAACCCAACCTGAGGTAGTTGTCTTTTTCATAGCTTTTCAATAAAGATGTTGAATAATTGGTATGCATTGCAAGGAGCTAAGTTTGGTGTTGCGCACCAAAACAATTTGAGGGAGAATGAAAACTTCTAAGTTTGGTGTTCCACCAAAAATATCATTTAAAAAACACATCCTCACCTCTTGCATGATTCTAGCTCCAAGCAATCAAGCATATTGTTCAACTGTTGAATTATTTTCTAGCTTTAATTCCATTAACCTTTAGCAAGGATACATGGTTTCAAATATGGTTAACTTGGTACATCTGAGACAGTGGCAAAACAATTAAGTTTGGTGTTCACACACCAAAACAAATCATGGAACCACACTCAGTATTATGCTCACTAACCATATAATAGGGCTTGAGAAGCAAGCAACTTTGAGGATTATGCAGGACATGAGTCAACAATTGAAGACACTAAGCATCTTAACTCAAAGAAAAGACAGCAGCAAGAAAAATCAAAGGGCTGCAACTTCAAAGGTTGTATCTGAACTTAATCCTTGCTGCTGTGTGATGTTTCAATTCTGGAAGCCATTGTATTTCTTGCTAAAGTGTTCATTTAGCTACAAGTGAAATTGTTTGTGAAAAATGATGAGTCTGCATAATGCTTGTATCCATCACTTAGCTTTAAATATTGCTTTGTTTCCCATATGCTTGAATAAAAGAGTTTGGTTTGAATTGAAAAGTAAAAAAAAATCCAATGTTGCATGAGTATGAATGGAAGTTGGTGGTGGCACATGTGTTTGATTAAATGCATAACTCATGAAATAAATGTTGCATAATATCATTCCCATTCAATTGTAAGTTAGCTTGCTGTTACATAGACCTTTATCAATAATGAAGCACCCTTGGTAACAAAAACAGAAAGAAAAGGAAGAAAGAAAAAGCCAAAATGGCAAGAAAAACAAAGAATAAAGGTTGGACACCAATGGTTTGGACCCTAGGACAAATGCCTGTGGTGTTCTTGTACTAAGATCTGCTTGGATGAGTAAATTCTAAGGGGTATTTTGAAACCCGGTCACTTAGATCAACTGATTTGGGATGGCCAATTGAAAATCCACAATAAAGAGCAACTTAGATACAAAGCACTTAGTGATCCAAAGAGATGCTGGGCATCAATGATCCTAGGAAGAATTAGTGAGCTAAGTGTCTGTGGTGGAAAGATGTTGAGCAAAATAAAAGAAAATGAAGCCAAAGGCTAAGCTGCAACATTTAACACCAAACCTCTTAAAGAATAAAAAGCTTGTTAAAGCATTGTAAGCCAAAAAAAGTTACCAAGGGAGTAATCAAAAGATGAGTCTTATGACAGCAAGTTTAGCAAACCTTTGATGCAAAATGTATATTATGCAGCAACAACAATAAGTGAGTATCATTGTCTGCATAAATGCTCCATAAATTGAAGTTCTGCTATCTGCATAATAAGGATTTGTATTCTTTTCTTATTCATATCATTTACTCTTAGTTTTGATGCTTGCTTGGGGACAAGCAAGGTTTAAGTTTGGTGTTGTGATGACAAGTCATCATATACCCATTTTTCAAGCTAATTTCACTTGTTTTGTTAGCATTTATGCACTTTCTTGCATCCTAAGTTAGTGATTTGGAGTAAAAATGCATAACTTCTCTAAATCAAGCAACCACTATGAAATTAATGATAAATCATGAGGTTTAAGCTAATTTTAATTGCATTTTAATTGATTTATAAGCCTCTTGAATTTAGTGATACTTTGAGTGGTTGTTTGGTTTATTATAGGTGAAGAAAAGAAAAGAAAATGAAAAGCGTGGCATAAAAAGTGTAGCCGAGGAAAGAAAAGCGTGGCCGAATCAAGGGGGAAGTGTGCCGAACTCATAGTGGAAGCAATCTTGCCCTCCACAAGGGCAGAATGCCCTCCACAAGGGTAGCATCAAGTAACCAAACCAAGACAAGGCAACCTTGCCCTGCCCACTCCAAGGGCAGAGCACAAAATGGTGCCTTGGAGCCAAGAGAAGCAAATTCTGCCCTGCCCTTATGAAGAGCAGGATCGGGCACATCAAGGAAAGAAATCCAAGGAAAAATAGCTCCCATGCAAGCTACAAGTTTCGAACAAGGGACCATGAGGAAGCCAAGCCTTGAGACCCACTATGGTGCCAAGAAACCAAGAAAAACTAGCGTGTTTGCTTCCTCCCAAAGTCGAACCCGAGGCGTGCAACATGGCAACCTTGCCCTGCCCTTGGCGCGGGCAGGGCAGCATTCAAAAGCTGGTGCACCAAATTTGCTTCCTGGCGCACCAACCGCGCGCAACATTCCCTTCTTGGCGCATCAACACATCATTGCCCTGCCCTTGGCGCGGGCAGGGAGCATCCGCGCATCAGCGTGCAGCACGCGCACGCGCGTTTCTCAATTCTGGCAGCACCAAGCGCACGCACGCTTCATGTTCGCGCGCATCAACATTTTCTGCCCCGCCCTTGGCGCGGGCAGGGTAGTCTCTGGCGCACCAAATTTCCTCCTCATGCGCACCACGCAGCTTCTGGCGCACCAATTTCTTCACCATGCGCGCTATGGCCGCACCAACTTCTTGTGCCTAGCATCAATTTTCTGCCCTGCCCTCCACAAGGGCAGGGCAGCCTCCTGGGAGTGCATTTTTGGGCCAAAATTCAAATTAAAAATTAATTTGAATTCATTTCTTCACCAATCCAAAAGCCCATCCAAATCCCAAAATCCAAGAATAGAAACTATATAAATATTAGTTAGTTTGATGTAATTAGAACTTTTATGCTCACTTTTGAATTTTTACTTTAACCTTGGCTTTTGAATTTTCATTCCTTTGGAGCTTTGACTCTCTTGGAATTGTTCTGGAGAGAATTGGCCGAGAATTCAGAGGATCAAGGGAGAGTTGATTGATCTCCTTCCTCAATTCCCTTGGGCAATTCTACTCTTCTGTTTTCTGAGTTGTGAATGTGTGAAATTGGGGAAATTCTGTCCCAATTCCCATTCTAGCTCTGTTTAAATTTGCTTTCTGCATAATTCACTTTAATTTCTGTTCTTCTACTGCTTCATCTTTAATTTTCTGTCAATTGCTTAGTTCATTCAGATCTGGGAAGGAAATTGGGTTTTAGGCTCTGCTACCTAAGCCCTTGGGATCCTGAGATCACTTTTGGTTCCTCTGTGAACCTTTACTGCACGTTAATTTCCTTGCTGTCTAAATTTCTGCTTGCATCCAAATCAATTTCTGCTATCTTCTTTACTGCAATTTACTTCTTCTTGTTTAGATCCTGCAATCCCATTCCTCAATTCCCCTTTACATTCAGCAATTTATCTTTCTTGCCATTTAAGTCACTGCAATTTAAGTTTCTTGCACTTTAAGTTTCAGTCATTTACTTTCTTGCTCTTTAAGTTTCTGCACTTTTACTCTTCTGTTCTTTATTTTACTGCATTTCTCCCTACCCCCTTTACATTTACTGTCATTTAATTTCTGTTAAACACAAATCACTCAACCAAAACTTGATTCGCTTGACTAAACCACCCACTAAACTAAAATTGCTCAATCCTTCAATCCCTGTGGGATCGACCTCACTCATGTGAGTTATTATTACTTGATGCGACCCGGTACACTTGCCGGTGAGTTTTGTGTTGGATCGTTTTCCACACATCAGCTGTATGTAGGGCATCACCGTTGTCAATGGCTACATCCCATCCTCTCAGTGAAAATGCTCCAAATGCTCTGTCACAGCATGGCTAATCATCTGTCGGTTCTCAATCAGGTTGGAATAGAATCTAGTGATTCTTTTGCGTCTGTCACTAACGCCCAGCCTTCATGAGTTTGAAGCTCATCACAGTCATTCAATCCCGGAATCCTACTCGGAATACCACAGACAAGGTTAGACTTTCCGGATTCCCATGAATGCCGCCATCAATTCTAGCTCATACCACGAAGATTCTGATCAAGGAATCCAAGAGATATGCGCCCGGTCTAAGGTAGAACGGAAGTGGTTGTCAGTCACGCGCGTTCATAGGTGAGAATGATGATGAGTGTCACGGATCATCACATTCATCATTTTAAAGTGCAACGAATATCTTAGAATAAGAATAAGTCGAATTGAATAGAAAATAGTAGTACTCGCATTGAAACTTGAGGTACAGCAGAGCTCCACACCCTTAATCTATGGTGTGTAGAAACTCCACCGTTGAAAATACATAAGTGAAAGGTCCAGGTATGGCCGAATGGTTAGCCCTCAGATCTAAGAACTAAACGTCCAAAGATTGAATAATACAATCTAAGATTTCTAATAAACTAGTAAAAAGTTCTATTTATACTAAACTAGCTACTAGGGTTTACAGAGGTAAATAATTGATGCATAAATTCACTTCCGGGGCCCACTTGGTGTGTGCTTGGGCTGAGCTTGATCTATCCACGAGCTGAGGCTTCTCTTGGAGTTGAACGCCAAGTTGTAACGTGTTTTGGGCGATCAACTCTGGTTCGTGACGTGTTTCTGGTGTTTGACTCCAGAATGCAGCATGGAACTGGTGTTGAGCGCCAGTTTACATCGCCAAATCTCGAATAAAGTATGCACTATTATATATTTCTGGAAAGCTCTGGATGTCCACTTTGAGTGCAGGGAGGTCAGATTCCAACAGCATCAGCAGTCCTTTGTCAGCCTCCTATAAGAGTTTTGCTCAGGTCCCTCAATTTCAGCCAGAAAATACCTGAAATCATAGAAAAACACATAAACTCATAGTAAAGTCCAGAAATGTGAATTTAGCATAAAAACTAAAGAAAACATCCCTAAAAGTAACTAGATCATACTAAAAACTACCTAAAAATAATGCCAAAAAGCGTATAAATTATCCGCTCATCAGGAACCTTATGGGGACATGGATGATAGAAACAAAAGGGTAGAAAGTTAAAAAGTAAAATATATATATATATATATATATATATAATTTTTATTTTTACAAATTTTGGGAAGCATGCTCATGTGAAGTCAAAATAATTTAATTACCATGTGTAACAAAAAAAATTTTCTATTTTATCAGTATTTGAATAAAGGGGATACAAAAAGAATTCCCCAAACGCAAAAAGCGACGCACATGGGATAAACATAAATAAAAAAATTAAGATATGAGCATGTAATATAAAAGGTGGGAAAAATATGGGAAAATAGGTAAAGAAGCTTTGCTATACAAAATATGTATGTTAGCTGAGATCTTAGGCTAATCAAGGATTCACTTAATTAGCTCACTTAGCCTTATACATATACCATTACCTTTACCTTGGCCCCATTACAACCTTAATTAAAGACCTCATGATTTTTGTATGCCTATATTCTATAATTGTTGATTGGTTAGATGAAGAACGAAGTTACAAAAAACAAGGATAAAAAGAAGAATAGAGTGATTAACCTAATAAATACTGAGTGACTAGAGAGTAAACACAAAATCCAGTGAGGGCTCATCACCATATATCTCTACCTCTATTGCTAATTGTCTTGCAAGTTTGAAAAATATTTTATTTACCCATCTCAATTGTAAAAGTGTTTTAACATTATCTAAGGTTGGCTATGCATATGATTCCTTGAGAATGTGAATTAATTTGACTAGCTACCCATAATTCCCTTCCACATTCCATACTCATGTATCAACTTTTTTTTTATTTTAATTTTATCATACATACATTGATCCTTGAATTCAACTTTTTTTTATTTTAATTTTATCATACATACATTGATCCTTGAATTCTTAACTTAGTATTGGGGCAGTTTTGTCCCCTTATTTATTTATTGAATATATATAATTTTTTGTTTTTGTTTTTTTTTTTTTTGAAAATAAAAATAAACATAGCTAATCAATGCACATAGATTTTTGGTTCTTATAGCTTCACATGAGTAGGTGTCCAAATTTCTATTATATTATTATGACACACTCCCTTGTTATCCTTTGTCCCCACAATTTCCCATTCTTAATTAGCACTGACAATTCTATCTTAAGCTAACCAAAGATTCAAATTGGGATATATAATTGTTTTTCTGCTTAAGGCTAGTAATGTGGTAAATTACAGAACAAATGGGATTTAAAGGCTCAAAGTGGCTAACAAAGGTAATTAAAAGGGTAAGCTTAATTTGGATAAGTGAGCTAAACAATTAATGGCCTCAATCATATGCAGCATATAAATATATTAAACCTTGGACATATAGGATGGAACAAAATATAGATTACAATCATAGAGAAGTAAACACACAAGAATAAAACAATTATGGTTAAATAATGTAACCATGCATAAAGGCTCAAATCTCATAGGTTGTGTGTTCTTTAGCTCAAAAATCATGTTCCAAATATAACTTCAAGCAAATTTAACATAAAAGTTTTAATTAAAATTAGTGAAATTTTTGTTCCAAAAAATAGAGTCTTAGAAGAAACTTATTGTCTTTTCAATCAAGTAGAACATGCATGCAACTAATCTATCACTATGCAATTTATCCTATTCTACAAAAGAAAAACTAACTAAATATTCTAATTTATTGGTGTTTAGGGAAGAAAAATTACCTCCGGAAGTCAGGTACTGACCGACCTCCCCACACTTAAGGATTTGCACCGTCTTCGATGCCATTTGTCAGGAACAATGGTGGGCTGGTGGCAGTATCTCCACAGTCGGGACCGTCATGGCTCTTGTGCAAGTGAAGGAAGTGGAGTCCGGAGTGCCTGGGTCCTCGTCAAGTCTGTGGTTGCCTGTGAGTAGCTCCTTGAGGTATTTGAAACGGCGGTGGTTGCGGCGCTCTCGGAGCTTTACTTTCTTTTCTTGTTGGTCCAACCGCTGCAGTATTTGGTGCAGCAGCTGACTAGTAGATGGTGGAGGAACTGTAGCATCCTCTGTGGATTGGCTGGTAGTGGCAAGTGGTGGCCTGAGATATCTCCTGTTGGGGACGTACTGATCATCCCGTGGAAGTATGGCTTTGGTGTCTCCAGCTCTGTAGGAGACTCCGGCTGCTGAGATAAGATCAGAGACCAAGGCGGGGAAAGGTAGGCTACCCGCGATCTGCACGTGTTCCATAGCATTTCGGATATGTCTCGGTAAATTCAGAGGCTGGTCTATGAGGATGCACCATAGTAGAACGGCCATGTCTGCAGTGAAGGAGGACTCATTAGTGCTAGGGAAGACGTAACGGGACATAATCTGTGCCCATACGTGAGCCTCTAAGGTAAGTGCGTAAGCCGAGATACCCTTAGGACGGGAACGATGGTATCCGAAGATCCATTTGCTGCCAGGTTGAGCGATAACACTGAGAACAACATCCCAGTCAAAGTTATACGCCTGGCGCTTGATGGCGTTTCTCTGAAAAGCGTCCAATCCTTCTAGAGCGGGGGGAAGATATAAGGCTCAATGAATGGCCTCTTCTGTAATGGGTACTTGTTTCTGACGTATATAAACAGACTGCAGGGTTGGCAGGTGGAAGTTGGAGTAGAACTCGACTACCCAAGAAAGATTGACCTGCCTTGGCTGTCTCTGTAGGAAACCCCAATGTCTTTGTGCAATTTGCGGCATGATGAGCGGATAATTTGTACGCTTTTTGGCATTGTTTTTAGTATGTTTTTAGTATGATTTAGTTAGTTTTTAGTATATTTTTATTAATTTTTAATTAAAATTCACTTTTCTAGACTTTACTATGAGTTTGTGTATTTTTCTGTGATTTCAGGTATTTTCTGGCTGAAATTGAGGGACCTGAGCAAAAATCTGATTCAGAGACTGAAAAGGACTGCAGATGCTGTTGGATTCTGACCTCCCTGCACTCAAAGTGGATTTTCTGGAGCTACAGAAGCCCAATTGGCGCACTCTCAACGGCGTTGGAAAGTAGACATCCTGGGCTTTCCAGCAATATATGATAGTCCATACTTTGCCCAAGATTTGATGGCCCAAACCGGCGTTCAAAGTCACCTTCAGAATTCCCAGCGTTAAACGCCAGAACTGGCACCAAAATGGGAGTTAAACGCCCAAACTGGCATAAAAGCTGGCGTTTAACTCCAAGAAGAGTCTCTACACAAAAAATGCTTCATTGCTCAGCCCAAGCACACACCAAGTGGGCCCGGAAGTGGATTTTTTATGTCTTTTACTCATCTTTGTAATTCTTAAGCTACTAGTTCCCTATAAGTAGGACCTTTTACTATTGTATTTTCATCTTCAGACATCTAGTTCTTAGATCAAATCTTGGTTCTTCTGGTTCCCTCTCTGGGACCGAAGCCAATGATCACCCTTGTTCTTATGTATTTTCAACGGTAGAGTTTCTACACACCATAGATTAAGGTGTGGAGCTCTGCTGTACCTCGAGTATTAATGCAATTAATATTGTTCTTCTATTCAATTCCGCTTGTTCTTTGTCCAAGATATCACTTGTTCTTCAACTTGATGAATGTGATGATCCGTGACACTCATCATCATTCTCACCTATGAACGTGTGACTGACAACCACCTCCGTTCTACCTTAGATTGGGTGAATATCTCTTAGATTCCTGATACACGATGCTTGGTTGATCGCCTGACAACCGAGTGCTCGCCTGACAAACGAGCCAGCCATTCCGTGAGATCAGAGTCTTCGTGGTATAGGCAAGAACTGATGGCGGCATTCAAGAGAATCCGGAAGGTCTAACCTTGTCTGTGGTATTCTGAGTAGGATTCAATGATTGGATGACTGTGACGTGCTTCAAACTCCTGAAGGCGGGGCGTTAGTGACAGACACAAAAGAATCACTGGATTCTATTCCGGCCTGATTGAGAACCGACAGATGGATAGCCGTGCCGTGACAGGGTGCGTTGAACATTTCCAATGAGAGGATGGGAGGTAGCCACTGACAACGGTGAAACCCTTGCATAAGCTTGCCATGGAAAGGAGTAAGAAGGATTGGATGAAGACAGTAGGAAAGCAGAGAGACGGAAGGGAAAGTATCTTCATACGCTTATCTGAAGTTCTCACCAATGATATACATAAGTATCTCTATCTTTATCTTTATGTTTTATTCATATATCATCTATACCCATTTGAGTCTGCCTGACTAAGATTTACAAGGTGACCATAGCTTGCTTCATACCAACAATCTCCGTGGGATCGACCCTTACTCGCGTAAGGATTATTACTTGGACGACCCAGTGCACTTGCTGGTTAGTTGTGCGAAGTTGTAGTGATCACGATTTCGCGCACCAAGTTTTTGGCGCCGTTGCCGGGGATTGTTCGAGTATGGACAACTGACGGTTCATCTTGTTGCTTAGATTAGGTATTTTTTTTCAGAGTTCTTAAGAATGAATTCTAGTGTTTCAAGGTGATGTTCTTATCATCACCAAAGCTGATTGATCCTCATCAATTTAGCTCTTGAATGCAATGTCCTGCTGAAGCTTGGCTAGCTATGTCTAATTCCTTTAGACTAAAGCTTTAGACTAACATTGCATGATTCCTGGAATTCTCATTAAGAATTTTGATACCTTTGTTTTCTTTTCCACTTAATTTTCGAAAAATCCAAAAAAAATTACAAAATCATAAAAAACCAAAAATATTTCTTGTTTAAAGTCTAGTGTCTCATTTTAAGTTTGGTGTCAATTGCATGTTTCTGTTCTTCTTGCATTCATTCATGTGTCTTAAGTGTTCTTCAAGATGTTCTTGATGATTTCCTTGCTCTGATCTTTAAATTCTATTGACTTGAGCATTTCGGTTGTTTGTCATATGCATTCTCATTTTGTTAGTGTCAGTATTATACAAACTTCTAAGTTTGGTGTCTTGCATGCATTGTTTATTTGATTTTAGTTGCATTTTGATTATTCCTCATTATTAAAAATCCAAAAAATATTTTTAATTTGTGTCTTTTCAAGTCAATAATACAGAGAATTGAAGATTCAGAACATACTGCAGAGGAATTATACAGAAAAAGCTGGGCGTTCAAAATGTCCAGTGAAGAAGGCAGACTGGCGTTTAAACGCCAGCCAAGGTGCCTGGTTGGGCGTTTAACGCCCAAAAAAGGTAGTGCACTGGGCGTTAAACGCCAGAATGTGCACCATTCTGGGCGTTTAACGCCAGGATGGCACAAGAGGGAGGATTTTGTTTTCAAATCAATTTTTTTCAAGTTTTCAAAGTTTTTCAAAATCAAATCTTTTTCAAATCATATCTTTTCAATCAAACCTTTTTCAAAATCGATTTCTTTCCTTTTTCAAAGATACTTACTGTTCATACCCTGACCGAGCTCTCCAAACTCGGTAAAGCTGATAGAAGGCCCGACCTCGACCCAAGGCCCACGTTCGAGGTCAGACCTCGGACAAACAGGCCAAAGAAAGGCCCATCAGAAGGAACTAAGCCCAAAACCTAAAGGCCGAAAGGGCCTGGGAAAGGCGGTTCCGCAAAGATAGAGATGAATCTCCCAAAAGATAAGATAAGATAAGAATATCTTATCCAGGGATGATCGCAGCCAACTACTATAAATACACTGGAGCACCCAGGTATAACTCATACTCTAATTCTACTTGATATCTGCTTGGACCCATGCTAACTTAAGCATCGGAGTGTCATTGCAGGTACAACCCCCCGCCGTTCAGCACAACCAGCTCGGGTCACAGACCCCCCACCTCGGGCCTTGCCAGAAGACCGAGCTACACGTTTCAGGTAACCCTCGGAACATTGGCGCCGTTGCCGGGGACCTGGAAGTCATCCCTTTACCATGGCGGACGACCCTCCCAACAATAACCACGCTACATCAGAACAAGAAGAGGGAGTTGACACCGGAGAACGGCCGGACAGCCCTCTATCACCACGCACTCCAGGAGGAAACAAACAGAATCGCCCAAAGACATCACCCCCAGACAAAGATCCACAAAATCCCGAAAGAGAAAAAAGTTCGGAGATTCTGGAAACAGTTCGGGCACAACAAAGCCGGCTGAGACAACTCGAAGAGGACGTAAAGAAGCAGAAGGAAACTGAACAGGATCTGAGAAGGGAAGCTCGCAAACGCAGAGAATTGGAAGAAAAACTGCGGAAGATAGAGGCCAACCTGAAAGATCGGACGGAACACGGCACCACTCCCGAAAGCAACCATGATCCCTTCACACAAGAGATCATGAAAGAGAAGGTACCGCGAAACTTCAAACCACCAGATATGGACCTCTACGACGGCACCACCGATCCAAGTCATCACCTCAGCAATTTCAGAAGCAGAATGTACTTAGTCGACGCCTCCGACGCGATTCGATGCAAAGCCTTCCCCACCACTCTCACTAAGTCAGCCATGAAGTGGTTCGATAACCTGCCACCAGGATCAATCTCCAGCTTTGAAGACCTGACCAAAAAATTCTTAACAAGGTTCTCTATTCAAAAGGACAAGGCAAAACATGCCCCCAGCCTACTCGGGATCAAACAAGGCAACCAAGAAACTCTCAGAGAGTACATGGAGCGATTCAACAAGGCCTGCCTGGACATACAACACTTGCCCACGGAAGCAGCCATCATGGGACTAGCAAACGGCCTAAAAGAAGGACCGTTTAGCCAATCCCTATCCAAAAGATACCCGACCTCCTTATACGAAGTACAAGAACGGGCAGGAAAGTATATCAACATGGAAGAAACCTCCCAGCTGAGAGACTCTTCCAGGAAGGAGTCAACCTACCCGCCCCGAGATCGAGATCGGGAACAGAAAAAGAAAGAAGAATCCAACTCGGACAAGCCACGAAAATACCACAGCTACACTCCCCTCCGAGTCTCCCTGGTAGACGTCTACAGAGAAGTATGCCACACCGAGAAGATCCCACCACCCAAACCTCTGAAGCACAAGAGAGCAGGTAGAGATCGGTCCGAGTACTGCGAATATCACAGACTCTACGGCCACTCTACTAACGACTGCCACGACTTAAAGAATGTTATAGAAAAGCTAGCCAGAGAGGGAAAACTCGACAGATACATAGCTGAGAAAGGAGAAGAAACCAGAAAGAGAAGACGGGGAGATAACGAAGATCGGGCCGAGCAAACACGAACCCCGCGAACTCCTGAAAGGCACATACACATGATAAACGGAGGTTTCGCAGGGGGAGGGACATCCAAATCCTCACGGAAGAGACACCTCAAAGAAGTCTACCATGTCCGAGAAGACAGCCCCTTACCCGAGTTACCTACTATCTCATTTACCCGAGAAGATGCTCTTGGAATAATACCCGGACACGACGACCCTATGGTGATCACCATCATCCTAGCCAACGCCAACTTACATCGAACCCTGATCGACCAAGGAAGCTCAACAGATATCCTGTTCAAAGCAGCCTTCGACAAGCTCGGACTCGAAGAAAAAGAGCTAAAAGCCTATCCCACTGACCTGTTTGGACTAGGAGATACCCCGATCCGCCCCTTGGGATACATCTCATTACACACTAACCTTTGGAAAAGGCGAGCAAACCAAAACACTAAGCATCGTCTACATTGTAGTCGACGTCACTTCAGCATACAATGCCCTCATCGGACGACCAACCCTAAACAGACTAGCGGCTATAGTCTCGACCCCACACCTCTGTATGAAGTTCCCTACCGCAAAGGGAATCGCTACCCTAAAAGGCGACCAAAAACTAGCACGACGATGCTACAACGAAAGCCTGAGCCTAAAAGGGAAAGAGGTCAACACAATAGAACTCGGGCGAGTCCAAGCCCGAGAAGATCTTCGGCCACAACCAGAAGGAGAGACCGAAAAGATCCAGATCGGGAACACACCCGAGAAAGTAACAAACATAGGGGCAAACCTCGAAGCAGGCCTAAAGGAGGAACTCACAACCCTCTTAAGGGAGAATTCCGACCTCTTCGCCTGGAAAGCCTCCGATATACCAGGCATAAGCCCCGACCTGATGTGCCATAAGCTATCAGTATACCCGGGATCCCGACCTGTCCAACAAAGACGCAGGAAGCTCGGGCCCGAACGCATGCAAGCAATAGAAGAACAAGTGCAAGCACTACTAGATGCAGGGTTCATTAGGGAAGTAAAGTACCCCCTATGGCTCGCAAACGTGGTCCTAGTGAAGAAGCCCAATGGAAAATGGAGGATGTGCGTCGACTACACGGATCTCAACAAAGCCTGCCCCAAAGATCCATATCCACTACCGAACATCGACGCCTTAGTCGATGCCGCTTCGGGCTACAGATACCTCTCCTTCATGGATGCATACTCGGGATACAATCAAATCCCGATGTATGGACCCGACCAAGAAAAGACCTCGTTCATAACCCCAAGGGCAAACTACTGCTACGTAGTAATGCCCTCCGAGCTGAAGAACGCAGGGGCAACCTACCAGAGGCTAATGAACAAAATGTTCTCAGAACACATCAGGCTACAGCTAGAGGTATACGTCGACGACATGCTAGTAAAGACACAAGAAGACAGAAACTTGGTCGCCGACCTCAGCAGTATCTTCGACACCCTCCGGAAACACAACATGAGACTTAACCCGACAAAGTGCACCTTCGCCGCAGAAGCCGGGAAGTTCTTAGGCTTCATGCTGACTCAGAGAGGCATCGAAGCAAACCCGGACAAATGCCAAGCAATACTCAATATGAAAAGCCCGACGTGTGTCAAAGAAGTACAACAACTAAATGGGAGACTAGCCGCCCTATCAAGATTCTTGGCAGGATCAGCGATAAGATCACTCCCTCTCTACTCACTCCTAAAGAAAGGGAAACCCTTCTCTTGGACCCCGGAATGCGAAAAGGCCTTCCAAGAATTCAAGGAATTCCTCGGGCGGCCACCAATCTTAACCCGACCTCTAAAAGGGGAAGAGCTCGTACTATACCTGTCGGTCGGACATCGGGCAGTCGCCTCGGCACTAATACGAGAAAATGAGGAGGGGCAACACCCCATATACTTCGTAAGCAAAGCACTACAAGGGGCCGAATTAAACTATCAGAAAATAGAGAAAATCGCCTATGCACTAGTGTTCACAGCTCGGAGACTCCGCCCCTACTTTCAAGCCCACACCATCAAAGTCCGGACAAACCAACCCATGAGACACATCCTACAAAAGACAGACATGGCAGGACGAATCCTACAATGGGCGGTGGAATTGTCCGAGTTCGACCTCCACTATGAAGCCCGGACTGCCATAAAATCTCAAAACCTAGCCGACTTCGTCGCAGAATACACTGAGACCCCGGGAACCCCACTCTCATGGAATCTGTATGTCGACGGATCCTCAAACAAAACAGGAAGCGGGGCCGGTGTTATACTCGAAAGCGATCAAGGAACACGGATTGAGCTATCCCTAAAATTCGAGTTCCAGGCCTCAAATAACCAAGCCGAATACGAAGCCCTACTAGCGGGACTAAAACTAGCCGAAGAGGTCAGAGCAAAGAGGATCACGATCTTCAGCGACCCCCAGGTCGTCACATCACAAGTAAATGGAGGCTACCAGGCCAAAGACCCTACTATGAAAAAATACCTGGACCAAACACAGGCGCAATTACGACACTTCCCGGAAATACAAATCCAGCACATACCCCGGGAGCAAAATGCCCGGGCAGACGCCCTCTCAAAACTTGCTAGCACCAAGCCCGGAGGGAACAACAGAAGTCTCCTCCAAGAAACTCTACAATCCCCCTCCGTGTTAAGGGAGGAAGAAATACTAAATATATCCGGGCAACAACAAGGATGGATAACCCCCATACTCAACTATCTGAAATCGGGAACTCTCCCCGCCGAAAGAAAAGAAGCTAAAAGGCTTACAAAAGACGCCCAGAACTACACGTTAATCCACGACGTATTATACAGAAGAGGATTCTCAAACCCCCTCCTGAGGTGCGTCCCGACCACAGAAACAAAGAGCGTCCTCGAAGAAGTCCACAAAGGCATGTGTGGGAACCATCTCGGAGCCCGGGCCCTGTCCAAGAAAATAGTCAGAGCCGGGTTCTACTGGCCGACCTTGCAAAGAGACGCGGCAGAGTTTGTGAAAATATGCCCCCCCTGCCAAAAACACGCCAATTTTCACAAAGCACCGCCCGAAGACCTCATAAGCATCACCGCACCATGGCCCTTCGCAAAGTGGGGACTCGACCTACTCGGCCCATTCCCACAAGGACCGGGCAAGTCAAGTACCTCATAGTAGGGGTCGACTACTTCACAAAGTGGATCGAGGCTGAACCCTTAGCCACTATTACGGCTCAGAAAAGTCGTAAATTCCTATACAAAAACATTGTCACGAGGTTCGGAGTCCCCTACTCCATCACAACAGACAATGGAACACAGTTCACAGACACAAGTTTTCAGAACTTGGTGGCCGAGCTAAAAATCAAACAGCAGTTCACATCGGTCGAACACCCGCAAGCCAATGGACAAGCAGAGGCCGCAAATAAAGTCATCTTGGCCGGGTTAAAACGAAGACTCCAAGAGGCCAAAGGGGCATGGGCCGATGAACTCCCCCAGGTATTATGGGCATATCGGACAACCCCGCACTCTACAACAGGAGAATCCCCATTCCGACTAGCCTACGGAATGGAGGCAATGATTCCCGTCGAAATAGACGAAGGATCACCCAGAACCATCTTCTACAACGAAGGAGGCAACCCTCAGGCACAAAGGGAAGAACTCGACCTCCTACCCGAGGTCCGAGAAAGAGCCCGAATCAGAGAAGAAGTCTTAAAACGACGAACGGCCCTCAGATATAACCGAAAGGTGATAAAACGAAGCTTCTCCACTCACGACCTGATTTTAATCCGAAACGACATCGGAACACAAAAATCGGGAGAAGGAAAGCTAGCCGCAAATTGGAAGGGGCCCTACAAAGTAACAGAAGTCTTAGGGACAGGCTACTACAAGATATCCGACCTAGAAGGCAATGAGCTGCCTAGAACCTGGCACGCCTGTAACCTAAGACGATACTACAGCTAGAAAAACTTAACCCGAGGTGTACTCTTTTTCCCCACGAGGGTTTTTTAATGAGACACCCGGTTAAGTAGGACACCCGACCTAGTCAAAAGGGTAAACACTTTGTACATATTCTTCTTTTAATACTAATCAAATTTCTTTATTTTCTCTTTCTCGTTATAAAGCATATCCTAAAAAGTACCCCACCAAGGCGCATTAATTTATGCTCGGCAAAACGCAAAAAATCATTTGCCAAAGGCCATACGAGGTCGGCAAAGATGAAGCGACGAGGTTCAAATTAATGTGAGAAGTTATAAAAGTAACTCTGAAATGGCTCAAAAGCCAAATAGAAAAGAAGTTACAAAAATAACTTAAAAAAGGCCGACCAAACAACGAAGTCGGACCTGACCAAAGGGGTACTCAAGGATCCGATGTCCGAGAATAAACTCGGACCCAAGAAAGAAGCTGGCAAAGAACCAGGACTACGAGAAAGTCAAGGCGCTAGCTAAAAAGTTGTTACCCAAAAACAACTAAAAAGCAAAAAGCGAGAAAGTCAAGGCGCTAGCTAAAAAGTTGTTACCCAAAAACAACTAAAAAGCAAAAAGCGAGAAAGTCAAGGCGCTAGCTAAAAGTTGTTACCCAAAAACAACTAAAAAGCAAAAAGCGAGAAAGTCAAGGCGCTAGCTAAAAAGTTGTTACCCAAAAACAACTAAAAAGCAAAAAGCGAGAAAGTCAAGGCGCTAGCTAAAAAGTTGTTACCCAAAAACAACTAAAAAGCAAAAAGCGAGAAAGTCAAGGCGCTAGCTAAAAAGTTGTTACCCAAAAACAACTAAAAAGCAAAAAGCGAGAAAGTCAAGGCGCTAGCTAAAAAGTTGTTACCCAAAAACAACTAAAAAGCAAAAAGCGAGAAAGTCAAGGCGCTAGCTAAAGGTTGTTACCCAAAAACAACTAAAAAGCAAAAAGTGAGAAAGTCAAGGCGCTAGCTAAAAAGTTGTTACCCAAAAACAACTAAAAAGCAAAAAGCGAGAAGTCAAAGCGCTAGCTAAAAAGTTGTTACCCAAAAACAACTAAAAAAGCAAAAGCGAGAAGTCAAAACGCTAGCTAAAAAGTTGTTACCCGAGAACAACTAAAAAGCATAAAGCGGAACGAGACAATCGAACACAAAGCATGGCATAATAAAGCTACAAGAGTAGCTAAAATAGCAGAACAGGTGTCCAAAATGTTTGCAGAAAACATCCAAAAAACAAAAAGCCCACAGGTCGGGCAAAGGCACAAAAAGTACAAAAAATTACAGAGGATCAAGGCCCTTTCCAGACTCCGCATCAACACCTGGCTGAAACATGGATATCGGGACTGCAGGAACAGCACCATCGCTTGGAACCTCCATACCAACTCTATCCTCGGCCAAAGGTGAAGTCGGGTTCACGACCGGAGCCTCGGGGTCGGACACCGGAGCCTTGGGGTCGGACATCGGAACCTCATCCTCAACAGGGCAGGAACAATCTTCCCCTCCACAACCATGTTATCCGTACTGAACAAACTGAGATCCAATTCGGGAGCAAGAACCCGGACCTGATCCCTCAAATTCACAAACATAGCATCCATACCCTTGGCCACATTATCTTCCAGCTCATAAAAGTCATCCCGAGCAGATTGCAGCTTCTCCTTCGTCTCCACAAGCTCAGCATACAGCTTGGTATAGTTCTCCGTCGCCACCCTCGCCGTCTCCTCAGACGTCTTCGCCACCGCCACAGCCGCGGTAGCCCTAGTCTTCTCTTCCTCCAAAGACTCCTCCAGCTCGGCAATCCTAGCATCCTTCAGCTGACTAACCTTATCAAGCTCGGACCGGGCCTTCTCAAGTCGGGAGCTGGTCGCCCCAAGGGAGCTTTCTTAAACTCCCGAGCAATGGCGGCATGAAGGCTAGCCATCCGAACACAACTCCGCGCCATATACTGAAAGTGATGCTCTATGGACGCATCATCAGTAGAAATAAAAGTCTGAGAAGAATGTGCTGCTCAACCAACCGAGAGCATCGAAATCCTTGTCATTGAAACCAGCAGGCTCTCGGGAAGTCTTCAGTTTCTTGGGGGGAGGACCCGAGGTCGAGGTCGGGGAAAGCTGACCGGGTCCGGAGGTCGGAGGATCCTGAGTTATAGCTCGGAACTGAGGGACCGGAATGGTCTTCGACCGAGTCTGAACACCAATTGTAGTCTTCTGCAGAGAAGGTCGGGGAGAAGCTTCAGCCTCGATATTCCGAGATGCCGCAGATTTCTTCGCTCGACGGAGAAACTTCATAGAATCAGCCTGAGAAGACATCTCTGCAGAAACGAAACAAAGAGGTTATCAAACAGAAAGATCGAAACAAAGTCAAAATATGAAAAGAAATCTCAAAAAGAGGTCGGGAACTACCTAACTCGGAACGGAGAAGGCTTGGATCTCCCAACATTTTCTTCGTATCCAAGTGAGGTGCCCGACCCCATAGACTGCTCAACACACCAACGAAAGCCTGTTCCACCTCATCTAGACTCTCGAAAGTGTACTTAACCGACACCACACTCTCTTGCCAACAAAGAGGAAACGAAGGCTCCCCACTCTCATCTAAGAAAAAAGGTCGGACATCTCCAACAGCCCGGACTTTGAAGTAATAGTTTTTGAAATCGTGAAACGACTCATCATACAAAGTGCAAAATTTCCTACCCTGGTTAGCCCTAAACGAAACCCAGGACACCTTCCCAGCACCCGACCCCGGCTTCGTCAGTACAAACAGATAAGAAAAAAGAGAAACAGAAGGGGAGACGCCCAAAATCTGACACAAAAGTTGGAAAAGATTTAAAAACGCCCAAGAGTTCGGATGGAGTTGTGTAGGGGCAAGGTTACAAGACCAAAGGACCTCGGATTCCAGGTCGGTGAAAGGAAGACGGACACCTAGCTTGGAGAAGAAACAATCATAAGCATAGAAGAAAAGTTTCTCGGAACTCTCTAACGGCGGAAAACATACCCTCTCCTCGGACTCCGGGGCTGCTAACTCGTAATCCCGCTCAGACTCCCTGTTCTCACAAATACTACACTCCTACGGAACCTAATCAGATACTCAGAATCTACAACAGACGGGACCCTTAAAGGAGCAGGATCTACCCAACCTAGACCACTCGGAATCTTGGTCGACATTGCTTGAAACACCTTTCGAGACATAAAAAAATCTTGCCTACAAAGAAGAATACAACAGCAAGACAAAAATCACACAAAGGCAGAAAAACCAAATTCGACAAAAACAAAAGAAAGCAAAGTTCTTTTACAACAAGAAGGCAGCAACTAATAACAAAAATGGATCGGAGAAAAGAGTCCCCCCACACACACATACAAAGCAATAGCGGCGCCTCTTTTCGGGGCAACCCGGGCAAGAAGATATCAGAAAAAGAAGCGTACGAAGAATAAAAGCGAAAAAAGCAAACCTGGAAAAGAAAAAAGCGACGAGCTCCGACGAAAGGAAAACGGCGGCGCAGAAAAGAACTCTGAAAAAAACGCACAAAAATGGTAGACGAAGAACAGAGAGAAAGAAGAGATGCTCGAAAAGAAGTGATGAATAAACAAGAAAAATGAGAAAGGGGCAAATAAATAAAGCCTCCACAGAGCGCCGCACGGAAATCGAGGAAGAAACGGTAACAAGCAATGAATGCTGAAACGACCGTTTTCAAATTTTGAAAAAACTACTATGCCCGAGCTCGACCTTCCGAAAAAAGACGAACTCGGGCAGGGGCACTGTTCATACCCTGACCGAGCTCTCCAAACTCGGTAAAGCTGATAGAAGGCCCGACCTCGACCCAAGGCCCACGTTCGAGGTCGGACCTCGGACAAACAGGCCAAAGAAAGGCCCATCAGAAGGAACTAAGCCCAAAACCTAAAGGCCGAAAGGGCCTGGGAAAGGCGGTTCCGCAAAGATAGAGATGAATCTCCCAAAAGATAAGATAAGATAAGAATATCTTATCCAGGGATGATCGCAGCCAACTACTATAAATACACTGGAGCACCCAGGTATAACTCATACTCTAATTCTACTTGATATCTGCTTGGACCCATGCTAACTTAAGCATCGGAGTGTCATTGCAGGTACAACCCCCCGCGTTCAGCACAACCAGCTCGGGTCACAGACCCCCACCTCGGGCCTTGCCAGAAGACCGAGCTACACGTTTCAGGTAACCCTCGGAACACTACTATCAATTAATGATTTGATTCACATTTTAAGTATGTGCCTTTCTGTTGAGAAAGGTTTAATGTTTGAATCATA